>NC_071483.1:4542500-4626336 GCF_028500815.1 Rissa tridactyla
CCGTAGTGACCACAGATGTCCTCGATCCCTGTCAGAAGGTGATCTAAGAACTGCAAGAGAAGGTCCAAGGTGTAGGCAGCTCGCAGGGCTGTCACCCACCCTCTCCCCACCCCAACACCCACGCTGACACAGGGGTGAGGGCACTCAGGGGGTGCAAAATCAGGGCTGTGGGTCCAGGATGGGCCTCAGGAGGGCAGCACGGTCCTACGCAAGCGGGCTGCTGCTCTACCAGGCACAGGGGAGGTCTGGGTCGGAGCGGGCACTGGACGACACAGATGGAGGAGAGCCCTCGCTCTGTCCCCCCTTACCTTGGGCACCGATTTAGGGGCAGCTCCCGCTCTGTAAACCCGCCTGGTTACAGCGGTGGAGGTGGCAGAAGCAGAGAGAGAAGAGGGCTAAGGCGGCGAAGAGAAGCGCGCGGGAAGGGCTGGCCGGGCGGAGCGGGTTACCTGCGTGTGGATCTCTTCGTTGATGGAGCGTTTTGTCTCTTGCTTCTTCTTCACGGCCAGCAGGTCCACCAAAGGCCGGATGGTCATGCCCTAGGGAACGGGGAAGGTGGGTTAGAGCTGTCGCCAAGGCATACCAGCTGGCTTCAGCACAGCTGAACCATGGGGTGGTGGTTCCGGTGTCACTTGGCAGCCTCAAGAGCTTCTGGAGAAGGGGGACAGTGACAGGGTCAGGGATGGAGGCTGGGGACGTGCTGCCCACCCTCCACAAACACATGTGGCTCACCGAATAATCCCCTTTCCTTCTGAAATTGCACCGTGACCACCAACCTGCACGAAGACTGTGAAGAAGATGACTGTGATGATGGCTGTGAGGAACATGTCCCTCATGCCGAAATGCTTATAGTCCAGGAGGTAGCAGAGGGAGAAGGCGATGGCTCCCCGCAGGCCCCCATAGGCGATGATGAACTGGTCTTTGGGCGTCAGCTTCACAATTCGGAACTTGTTGATGAACCAGGTGAGGACCAGGACGCCTAGGGGAGCGGGCCGGGGTCTCGTGTGAGCGGATGGTGAAGGACACCCTCCCGCCCCAAAGAGATCCCCCCGGGAGCCCAGCTTGCAGCCCAGCGCAGCGTCACCCCCTCGAGGCCATGGGTGCAGGTGGGTACTGTCCTGCTGGCTCATCCCAACACCCGTCACAGGCTTCAACCCCATGTCGAGCACAAACTCGGCCTCAACCCCACCTCCTCACAAAGCCAACCACCAGCAAGGCTGACGCCCACAGTGGACCAGTGCCACCCAGTCACCTCCATCTCCCCAGCAAACTTGGGGAGGCAAGGACCAGTGCCACCCAGTCACCTCCATCTCCCCAAGGCAAACTTGGGCCTCGTGGCCGTGAGAGTCACCCATCACCCAGGACGGTCCTCAAGGCCTTTGCCACCACACTAACACCTCACCTAAAACTCTCGCGATGAGGCAGAAGAGCAGCGTGCTGATGACGAAGGTCCAGTTCCAGTAGTGGTGGCCAGCCACGGTGGAGACGCCCAGGAAGATGAAGATGAGGGTCTCGCTCACGCTGCTCCACATCTTAAGGAAATACTTGATGGTGGTGTGGGATTTGTGGGAGATGTTGGCTTCCACATAGGGTCGCATGACCACACCGGAGGCGATGAGCCTAGGGGTAAGGTTGGGGCACTCAGCAGCCATGGGGACGTGGGGACAGCACTAACCACTGGCCCTGCAGCAGTGTTTTGTGCTCTTCTACCAAACCGCAGAGCAGGACAGGGCTTGAGAGACATAAGCAATTATTCAAGGCCTCCAGAGAAGGCAATACGAGGTTTCTCCTTCCTCCTGGCAGGGCAGGAGTGAGCATTGGAGCCAGGCGGCACAAAACCACGTCATCTTGCCCAGGTGAACGGGCAATGGGCTGCCAGCACCCCAGGATCTGTGCGACAACTCGAAAGAGTCGCTTCCCTGCACAGCCCAGCCCAAACACACCTCTGGCCCTCCCTGGGCATGTACTGGCCACGCTGGGCCAGCCAGAGAGATGTGGTTACACCAGAGGAAATCCTCCAAACGGTACTGGGAACAGGAAGGCTTCTTCTCCCACCCGTGCCCAACTCACGCCATGATGCCGGAGAGGTGGAAGAGCTCAGCAGAGAGATACGCCATGTAGCTGTAGAGGAAGACGAAGAGGGGCTCGATGACTCGGATGTGGGAGGTGAAGCGGGACGTGAAGGCAGCGATCACCCCATAAATGACGCCCACAAAGACACCGCCCAGCGACACCACGAAGAAGCTGAGGAAGCCGAGGATGATATCGATAATGGTCACCTGCTCGAAGTTGGCAAACTCTTCAAAGAGGTGGTAGAGGACCTGGGAGGGAGAAGGGAGAGGGAGGTTCAAACTGTCCTGCTGGCAAGAGACAGCACCTCGGGGAGACCTGCTCGGGGACCTTCCTTGGAGAGGAGCAGCAAAGGGAGCCAGGCAGGTACCCAGCATGAGACAAAGTGTGCCAGTGCTTGGTGACCCTGAGCTGGGTCCTGCGTTTGACCAAGCCTCGTGTCAAAAAAAGCTGGTGATGCGAGACACAGACCCATAGGGACCAGGTCCCCGTCCTCCATGGCTCCCAGGGACATGGTGTCATCAGACATGTGCCTGGGACAGCTCTGCTCTCCAACACAAACCCAACCGCTGTCCCAGGAGGGCCTTCGGTCAAGGGTTGAACCAGCCAGAGACTGTTCCTGCGTCCCAACAAGCAGGACAGATCCAGGCTGGGGGACAACCGACAGCCACGTGGAGAGAAAAGCCACCACCTGCCCTGCTCAGCCCAGGGACCAGCCCAGACCTCCCTGTAGCTAAAAGGGCAACCTCGCGGGAGGAGCCCACCCCCGGCTCCAGCGCCTTCGCCCACCCCCACACGCATTTACTGGAGCGATTTTCAAGCAGAAGCTGACGCAGGTGTTGTCAGGGTGGGAAACGGGCTTCGGAGCATCCTGCAGGGATGGCAGCGCTCAGGAGCAGTGAGAGGGCGAGGTGCCAGCTGCAGGGACACGGGCAGGGACAGACATGACAGCAGAAGGCGAAAGCATTCCCCAGGGACGGGAGCGGGGACACAGACCCTGCAGGGAGCCCCTCAGGTGGAAAGCGGGGGGAAGAAGTGCCTGGGAAAAGCCCTGTGGTGGGACAGCGCGTTCCTCGTCACCAGGAACGTCGTCACCACTGTGCCGAGCAGCCAGCTCCAAAGGGGACAGCTGGGATACGGAAGAAGAGCCAGGAAAAAGCAGTGGGTTAGAAGCAAATTTAGAGGTCGGCTCTGCAGAGGAGGACGCCGCGCTAACGGCCAAGCCAGCACCTGGACGCAGATGTCCTCAGCGGGGGTGGTCTGGCCCCTGAACCTCCCAAAGGTCCCTGCAAAGCTGCTCACAAAGACTGGGGCTGAGGGGTGACCCAGGTGGGATGCCAGCTTGGATGCAGCCCCCACGGCTCCCCCCTTGCCATGGCTGACCGTGTCCTGCCCTCGGTGCTGCGGCTGGGGGACAGACAGCAAGGAAGGCCACAGGAGGAAGGAGAAGCAGCTACATGACCCAGCGCCAGCTCCCGCTCGCCTTCCTTGGCAGGATGGGCACGGGCAGGGCAGCAGGCAGCAATTTCAGCCTGCAGAGCAGATTCCCAGGAGACCAAGGCACGGTCCTGCTCTCCACCGAGAGGCGGTGGCCGGCTGGGCACGTGCTCTCGGTCTCCCCAAACCGCCAAGTAAAACGTTTCACCTTAATCCGCCTCTGCGGTGTTTTACGCTGCTATATTTAGCTTTGCACCTGCAAAAGGTCAGGAGCAAGCGGGGCTGCGGCAGCTCAGCCGGCAGGAGGGACCCAGTCTACGGTTCTGATTGATTTGATCGATACTGCGTCCAGTAGGAGTACTGGATCCAGTACCGTGTCCAGTTTTGGGCCCCTCACCATAAAAAAAAGATACCGAGGGGCTGGAGTGGGTCCAGAGAAGGGCAACGGAGCTGGTGAGGGGTCTGGAGCACAAGTCTGGTGAGGAGCGGCTGAGGGAGCTGGGGGCTGAGGGGAGACCTTCTTGCTCTCTACAGCTCCCTGAAAGGAAGGGGCAGCCAGGGGGGGTTGGGCTCTTCTCCCAGGGGAGAGGACATGGGACAAGAGGAAACAGCCTCAAGTTGCACCAGGGGAGGTTTGGGATGGGTATTGGGAAAAATTTTTACACTGAAAGGGTTGTCAAGCATTGGAACAGGCTGCCCAGGGAAGTGGTTGAGGCACCATCCCCGGAGGGATTTAAAAGCCGGGTGAACATAGTGCTTAGAGATACGGTTTAGTCGTTGTTTTTGGTCAGTTAGGTTGATGGTTGGACTCGATGATCTGAAAGGTCCCTTTCAACCTGGGCAATTCTATGATTCTGTGATTCTGTGATAGCTGCCAGTCCTGGTGCCACCACCCACAGACATTCCACCAAAGCGAACCCCTCGGCCGATCCCCCTCATCCACTTACGACCGTGACGGCGTCGTTCAGCAGGGACTCCCCGAAGACCAAGATGTGGAGCAGCTCGTTGATGTGGATCTCCTCAAAGACGGCCAGCACGGCCACCGGGTCCACGGCCGAGATGATGCTGCCGAAGAGCAGGTTGGCCAGGAGGCCGATGTGGTTCAGGCCGGGGCCGCCGAGCTGGCACACGGCGTACATCAGGCCACCCAAGAAGAAGGCATTCCAGAGCGTCCCCACCACGGCGAAGATGAGGATGGTGCCCAGGTTCTCGGTGAATTGGCGCAAGGGGAGGAAATAGCCGGCATCCAAGATGATGGGTGGGAGGAGGAAGAGGAAGAAGATGTTCGACTTGAGGATGGGGGGCTTTTCACCCACCCCTTTGATGAGTCCCCCAACCAAAAGGCCCACCACGATGAGCAGGCAGCTCTCGGGGACAATGTTGGATACCGAAGGGATCACGTGGAAGCCTGGAGAGGAGGGGGAGAGAGCAAGACACACGTTGGCTACACGACTGGAGGATGCTCTCTGCAGGAGGAGACCCCAGCGGGAGCCCAGAACCAGTTCCCAGCCCTCCCTGCACTCTTGGGGATCATTTGCTCTTGGCGTGCCTCAGTTTCCCCTTCTAACCCCCTTCTTCCCCGCTGTAAAGTGGAAAGTTCAGCTTCCCCAGGCCCATGTACCCTGGCATTGCTTGACCTCAGGCCAGAAAATACCAGTGAGTCCCAGTTCAACAGGCGGCAGTCGTCCTCTGGGCACCCCGGGGTGTCTCGGGGGACCCCCAGGCCCCGGTGACAGCTGCCTGCGGCACAGGCAGTTCTCCCAACACAAGCTGTCACTGGCTCCGGCTCTTCCCATCACAGCTACGCATTCCAGGCGCACGTAGGCACTGGCGTTTCCCTCCCGTCAGACGGCAGCCTGCCCACCCGGGCGCCGGCACCCCCAGCCTGACAGGCGCTGGCAGGAGGCGGCAGCGCGGTGGCCGTCCCCGGGGTGTCCCCGAGGCAGGGGACAGGGAGCGGAGCTGGCGCTGAGCGGCTTTGAGGATGAAATTGGGGTGGCTCCTTCTTCCCCCTCCTGCAGCTTCAGGAGCGAGACGGGAGGTTTTATACGGCCGGTTTAACAGGCTGCCCCACGGAAGGGGTTGAGGCACCAGCCCTGGAGGGCTTTAAAAGACTTTGTGTGCTGAGAGAGACGGTTTAGTGCTGGTTTTTGTCAGAGTTCGGCTGACGGTTGCACTCGATGATCTGAAAGGTCCCTTCCAACCTCTAGGCGATTCTGTAATTCGATGGTCGCCGCAACCCCTGCATTCCTGGCCGGCAGGGCTGCTCCCGGGCATGGAGCAGGGACAGGACATACCCTTACAGTGCGTTCCTTGGGGTTCAAGGTAAGAGGGACCTCATTTTCCCCTTTTTCCGTCACAGCACGGCCCCAAACGCAGGTCTCTGAGCCAGCCAGGACCCGCTGGGATGATCCCCATCCACCAAACACAGCCGCGGCAACGCGGGCATCTGCCTGCGGGGCCGGGCAAGCGGCACGATGCCAACCAAAGCAATGCTTCAGCCAACGCGCCCAGACCCACAGAAGGATTTTGGGTTCCCTGGATCCTCTCCCAGGCTTTATAATTATTATTTTGAAGTGCGGCACATTTGTTCCCTGGCAAGGGAAGCGGTTTAAAATAAGGAACCCTGCTTTGGCATCCCGTGTTCCTCCGTTCCTTCCGGCCGGGCGGCTGTGCCATCTGCACATCGTTTCACAACAGATTAAAAAAAAAACAACAACCCACCCCTCCCTAACGAGCCACCATCCCGCTGATGATTGGAGCCGCTCGGCGCCGCGGTGAGCCCCCCCGAACCCCGCCGTCGAGCCTGCAGGGACCACATCTGCGGCACCGTGCCGGCTCATCCCTCCTCCACCTGCGCAGCTGAGCGGGGAAGGCGCCGCACGAATCCGGCTCCGATGGGAAAAGCGGCCGCTTCCACAATCCCTCCCTAAGGACGGGGAATGAGTCAGCCACTGGCCACCGGCCACGGCCACACGCAGCCCCCCAAGGGCAGGATTAGACCTCAAATTGCTACCTGAGCTGCAAGCGCTGCCTCCGGCGTGGGTGTGATGAATCCTCTGGCAGCACTGCAGAGGCCGGAGGATTCATCACACCCAAGGCTCCACGCGGATCTGTCTGCGCCATTTCGGCAGCACCCAGGTGGCTCCGGTGGGTCTCGGGTGCCGGAGCGATGGGGGAAGGAGTCTGGTTTTGCCGTCGGTTTTACCACAGCAGCACCGATCCCTGAGCAAACTGCCCCATGGCCCTTGGGTTCGGGCACAAAGGGAAGCCGGGAGGAGCCGGGAAGCATCTGAGCTTTCTCCCAGTGCTCTCCCAATGTCCGGCCACCTGCACTCAGGGACCTCCCGGGCTGGATGTGGTTCCTGATTTACCTCCATGGGAATTTTCTTCTGTCTCCAACCTCCCTACAGCCCACACGAGCGCCCCAAGGCAGCCCTGGCAGGGAGCTCCCCATTGGAGTGGAGGCGATAATCCTTTTTCCTAGCACAGCTCATGGAAACACTGGGAATAATCAGCCCTTCCAGCACATGGGGCAATGGCCCATCTCAGCACGCGCCAGCCCTAGCCGGAATAAGGTTTAAAGCCACACGAGCAGCGAGAAGCCCACAGCAAATCAGTTTTCGTTTGCTAAGGACGTTCAGTCGTGAATAAAACACAAACACCGACAATTAAGCATCTCGCACTTCTTCCCCACAGGCCCCAGGATCCCATTAAACTGGAACATTTGCGTGCTGATGTGAATTCAGTGTTTTCGACCCTTTTTGTAGGGCCCTAAAAATACACTCACAGGGGCTGCGTGATAATTACGCCTTTGATTTCGCTGAATCTCAGCCATTTTTTTCGCTCCCCGCTTTCTCCGCTCAGTATTTTTAGAGCGTTCGAAAGCACACGGGTACCAATCTGTTGCTGGGATCCTGCTGGGATCCTGCTCCCAGCGCCGGGCCGGTATCCCGCTTCGGGGTGGGGGTGATTAATGGGAAGAAACGCGATGCCAGGCAGGGGCGAACCGGCCCCATCCCAGCTCTGCGCCTCGATTTCTCTCCTGGGGGAGGCTGAGCGATGAGGACGGCCGGCCACGGGCACATCCAGGGGCAGCAGGAAAGGGAATAAATCTTGATAATAGCCTTAATAATAATAATAAAGCTTAATAATAATAATAAGCCTTAATAATCCCCAGGGTTCCCATTCCTGGCTGCTTTAGTAAAAGGTTATTTGCATAGCAGGTAGCCGTGCTGCTCGCTTGCTCGGGTACCTACTGTTGCCACCCGCTTGTCCCCAAATGTGGTGGCCCTGCCGTGAACTGGGACCCCGCGAGCGAGCCGCGATCCCCAAATCACCAGCCCAGGGCACCCGCAGTCGCCCAAGTTTCTTCCTTTGGAAAACAAACCTCCATGGGTGCGGTTCCCCTACCACCGGCATCGAACACCACCCAAACTATTAAAAACAAGAACAGCGGAGTGAACACCAACCCCGCGAGCCTGAGCAAACAAGGAAAAGGAAATCCAGAAGTTCATCATTCCTATTAAAATGGTTCCTTGCCCACATGGCGCTTGCGTGTGCCCAGGAAAGCGAACGCGGGCACCGCTCTCGCTGGCGGCCAAGTCCTCCTCGGGTTAGGGCAGAGCGGAGCTGGGGACGGGTTTTCCAGTTTTTAATCGCCATCTAAGCCCTTGAAGGACAGGAGGAAATCACCGTCCTTCAAATTGAAGAGATTTGGGGCAAGGAGAGCTGTTGCGCGGCGAGGCCCGTGCTGCAAAACTTGGCTCTGCGGCTCCTGACCACCAGTTGTCTTCATCTCGGCGTCAGCAGATTCGCAGGGGGCCGTTTCTACCCGAGTGTAGGCGATGGAGGGCAACACCGGGAATTTTCCTTCCCTAACTTCAGCGGTGGCAAGAACCACCGGAGTCTGTTGGACTGCGCGGCAAGGCAGATTATTTTTCCCCACAATGCATAAAGCCGGCTTGTATTTTGGAGGCCGTGGAAGCCGAAGGAAGAGGGCGGCAAGCCACTTTCCGTCTCCAGACTTTGCAAGGGTCGGTTCTCGCCCCAGTAAACACCAGGGCTCCCATTTCAGCTGCTAAAGCTTCATCCTCATCCTACCAAGGGGGACCTGGGCTGCTTTTCCCAAGGCGCTGGCTGCTGGCAGATGCAGTGCCGTGTCGATATTTACTCCCGACCAAACAGCTTGGGGAGAGACTCCGACCTCCCGTGTGGGTTTTGTTTTTTCCTTCCCGGGCTGTATCTGGGTTACCGCAGCCTGGGCTGGATGCTGCTGCGCCTTGGCGTTACGTAAAGCTCCATCCAGCAGCGTCTGCTCCTTCATTGCTTAATGACTCAAAACCCGCTGTATCTGCTCTGCCTCCGTCCTCAGCCTGGCCAGGAAGAGCCTGAAGGGATATGGAGGGAAGGGATACGGAGGGAAGGGTGCTGGGCACCCAACCCAGCCCCAGCATCCCCACATTTGGGGAGCGCTGGTGTCAAAACGAGCCAGATCCCGCATGAGTCTTTGCCCGAGGCGATGCTTCTCGCACTGCAGGTAGAGTAGAGGCCACCTCCGTGCCCCGAGCTGCTCACGGCAATTTGGGAACCCTCTCTCAAGGCCAGAAGGGGATGATTTGCAGCTCACGGGGCGGCTGCGGCGCTGAGAACCTACTGCAAAAGGGAGCGGGGAGGATCCCCCCCTTCGCTCAGCCCAGCCTCACCCCACAGCAGAAAGCCCCCAGGACCATGGGCGCCGTGTCCTACAGCATCTATAAGGTCCCCTCCCTCCCCACCTGATGGCATTTCCCTGTCCCACCCACGCAGGGTGGCTCCATATGGCACGGGACCCAAGGTCAGGCTTCCTCAGAGCTCGGGCAGCGCTCCCCTCCTTTTAAAGCCCTCTCTCGAAGCACTGCGGAAAGAAAATTTTAGTAACCTTTTAATCAAACGCTTCACAAGAACTCTTTAAAGGAGGCAAAGCCTTCACGCACTTCCCTGCTCCGAGTCTCCCACCCCGGCGACATTGCTGGAGCTGGATCGTGATGGCCCTGGGGAATACTGGCGTTTATAGGTGATAAATAAGAAATAAAATAGTATATATAGATATATAAAATTATATATCTATATATAATGCTGATACTGGAAGCAGCCTGCGCCACGAGACAGTGTGCCAGGGCCGGGGGACCAGCATTTACGGGGTCCCCCCCGGTTCCCAGAGCCACCGTGCGCCCGTCCCCAGTGCCCGCAGCTGGGATTGCCATCGGCCACCACATCCCCCTCCAGCTGCAGGGTGAGTTTGGCTGGGGTTAACGGCCCCTCCTTCCACCGCAGGAGAAGAAACCTGAAGGAGGAGGGAAGAAAATCCACGGGGTTGGCGTTTGGGTCGGAGCAGGGTAAGGAGAGGGAGGAAGGAGGGCCGGGAGTGGGCGGTGTGGCGGGGAGGGCTCGGCACGTTGATGGTTAAGTGGGATGCTCCTGCGGCTTCACCCCGGCTTCCCAAGCGCCCACGCACTTGGGAGCATTGCGGGAAAGCCGGCTTGCTTCCAGGAAGATGCCTGTTAGCTAAGAGGAGGCAGAAGAAAGGGGAACGGTTACAAAAACACCCCGTCTTCCCAGGCTTCAGAAGTTGAGGAGCGCGGCTGCAGGCTCCAGCAGGCAGGCGGCAGCCCCGGGAGGGGAATTACACAATTATTAACCAGGGATTACACAGCTTTTCCACCCCCTGGATGATTTTTTTTTGACGAAAGGAGGTAGATGAAGGGTTAGCCTGAGCGAGGGGGTGGTGAAGCCCCGCTGGGCGATGCTCGTAGCAGCCCCAGGGGGACCCATGGGTGCTTGTTTGGGCTGCGGGATGGGACCGAGCGGCAGCATGGCTTGGGTACGGAGGGTGCTGCGGTGCTGGAAAAGCCCCGGGAGAAGGCACGGAGGCCGGGAAGGAGGGAGCGAGGGGGAGCAGGCATGCTCAGAAGGGCTGCCCTTCTGAAGGACACTGCAGAGAGCACCGGCTGGAGGGGACACACGTGGCTCAGCAGCACCAGGGTCCCTCTAAGGCCACTTTAACCCTTCAGGACACCAGGCTGGCAGGGTCCGGGTGGGCCACACAGAGACGCAGCAGCCCCGTGTCCTCACCAAACCCATCGACCCGGCGGCGAGGGATGCGGGAACACCTTCCCATGCTCCTGTGGGACACGGGGACCACGGAGAGCCCTGACACGCGGACGCTTTGCCGGACGAGCCACAAAGTCACTGATGTGTCACCAGCCATGGGGACTAGCCATCTGCAAAGCCATTGCCCAGCACCGTCCCCTTCTTTTTTCCTCTGCTTAGAAGAAACACTGGGGCAGGGAGGAGGGCTGGGGCTGCGCTCCAGGGTCTGCAAAGCACCGAGACCACCCTGACCTGGCTTTCACGCTCTGTATTTTCGGGTGGTAAAGGGGCAAGGATGTGGGGCTAAGCCCCAGGCAGGGTGGAACCGAACGTTTTGCAACCGGCTCCCAGGGGAAAACCCATCTCAGGCTCTCAGCTTCTCTCCATTTATCCCTTTTCCTCCCCAAAAAAAGGCGCTGGATTCCTCTCTTCCCCCACCCGACCATCGGCCACTGCTGCAGTTGCCCAAAGATCAGCCAGGCTTTGCTGATTGCTGGTGGCCTCCGGCACAAGCCTCGTGGGATGTCTCGTAGCCGCTGAGAGCGTGTCTCAGCCCCGCTGGGCACCCTCCCTGGTAAAATGGAGCCGGATCCATCACTCTCCCTGCAAAGAGAGGGAGCGAGGAGCCTGGGGAAGGGCACAGAGAGAGAGCCACGTGTGCCCGGCACCGGCACGGGTACCAGACGTAATGGGGAAGTCTCCAGGGAAGGGGCTGAAAATTGAACTTGCTGGAAAGGAATTAAATAGCTGGTGATTTACACCTAAAAATAGAGCGAAGCCACGGCTCGTGTCACCCTGCAAGGGGAGGTGGTAAAACCATGATCCTGAAATTACAGCCGTTGCGTCTCGCAAGCTCTGACGGCACCATCTGCCCTGAAGCTCCAGCCCCTCTGAGCATCATCCCGGCTCGCTCCGGCACCCGCTCCGACGGGATGGCACCCGCGCGGGGCTCTGCCGCAGGTGGCTGGGAAACAAACCGCCCCTTGATTTTGCCAAATCCTTTTCTGCCTCACCACGGAGCAGGGGTTTAATGCAGGGCCAGGTCTCCCCGGTGCTCTCCTGCAGATCTCTTTGGGCTGGTTTCAGCAATTTGGGTTGCGTGGGGCAACCTTTAAGGGAAGCATCCAGTGGCGTCAATGCCCAAAACGGAAAAGCTTGCATTTTTCCACCCCAAAATGACATTTCCTGGTTAGAAGTTGACTTTTTTTTTTGTTTTAAAGATAAAGCTACAGAAAGAGCTCCTACACAAAACAGCTTCCTCCAGATCCAACCTAATGTTTCATTCAAGCCTCATTATTTTCTTGTCGCTAATTACGAAGAAAAGCCAAGAAGCAGGATGGTAATTAATTTATACTGCTTTTTGTGACTCGGGGAGTTAATGCCGATCCCACGCAGGGGCCACACAGCCGGCACCCACCCGGACAGGGAACAGGGAGAGAAGGGAAAAGCAAGGCACGTCGCCCTAATTTTGGGGATCACTCTTCCGCAGCCCAGCCAGGCGCGGGCAGGGGGCTGCGAGCAGCCTGTGATGCTCCGGGCTCGGGTTCAAATCCACGAGCATTCAGCACGGCGTTAGAGCTTGCCGAGATTTTCAGTCTGCAAGAAGTGGGGATCACTTTAAGCTTTTTAAGCGGGGCGCATCCGCGCGGGATGCGGGATCCGCACGGAATCCTCGCAGGCTCCGTCCACCCCAACACAAGGTGCCCAGCACAGCCCGGCCGTGAGCGTGACCAATTCCCAGACCTCAGTTCCCAGCTGGATCGCACACAACGTCCCTACGAGTCGCGTCACTGCAGTAAATAGCTGTTCAGACCCGTTGCCATTTGCCCAAGGTTTTATTTTCTCTTGGCGTGACGTTAACATCCCCCTTACCTACCGACCTCGCTCAAACGGCCGGCTCCCACCTCGCAGCCGCTGAATTGCCCCTTGTTTTCCCTTCTTTTCCTCCCAGACTGCAAACAAACTGGGGGCAAACAGAAATTTTCCGGCGATAGGAGAGCGAGAGCCGCCTGGTACAGCCTCCGGCTCGCTCCATCTCCTGTATTCAGCCCTAACGCCCACGGCAAGGCAAGCGTGCATGAGAAGGTGACCCTGCCTGGACCCTGCCTGCTTTGCGGAAGATAAGAACAGCCTTGATAGCATCAGGCCAGCCCACGAATGAGTCAAAACCTGAAAGCCAGAGAACAAAAAGCAGACATTGTCAGGTACCACGAGCCTTGCTGCAGCTTAGCGAGCCAGCTGCGGCGACCGATAATTCAGGCTGGCCTGGCCCTTCCCGACCGTGCAAGGACCGATGCAAAGCGGCGTGGTCAAACCCTTAAGGTACAGCCACGTTAGCAAAAGCAGAGGATGCCGCCAGCGCAGCATCACCGCCCCGGGGAAGAGCCCTTCATCCCAGGCAAAGGGCAGACGGATTCTCCGCGCCTTCGTCGCCAGGAGGGGCTGCAGGGGGGGGGTCTGCAGCAGGGCTGAGGGTTTCCCAGTTGCACCATCCTCCCTCCGCAGCGGTTTGCAGCCAGTTCCCGCTGCTGAGGCCTGAATAAATCCTCCGATGGGAGGGGAGACGAGTCTACACACCCTGCACCCCCGAGGCTGCTGGAGAGAGCAGGCACTTGCCTTGCCCACATCTCCCGGTCCCCTGGGCACCTTCGGGGAGCCGATCCCACGCCCCAGAATAGGGTAAACAGAGAAAAAAGCTGCAGCCAGAGCCTTCCTCCTGGGGAGGATGCTGAGAGCTGCCCCGGGCGCGTCGGGGATGGATGCCAGGGCATCAGCAGGAGCGATGCTGGCCTGGCACTCTGCGAGGGGCAGGGGGAGGACAGCTCGGAGCTGGTCGGGGATCCGAGGCTGTGCCGTTTCATGCCTGGAGCCTTTCAGAGAGCAGTTATTTAAAGCCATTTCATGCATTTTAGCTGCTAGGACAAGCAACGGCGGTGGGGACTGGCGATAACGGGAACGGGTCCGGCGTGCTCTCAAACCAGCCGTTACGGCAGGGCCCGGCGGGGAGGGTGGGCAGGCGGGTACCACTCCTCCCCACCCCGCACCGGCCCCTGGCACCACACGGCTGGGGAGCACAGAGGGCGAGGAGCTGAGCTACGCCGCCCACGAGCCCCCCTGCAGCAGCACCATGTAGGAAAGTGCCTCTAATCCCCACCATCGTGCCTTGCCTTCCCCCGGGAGCGCCTGCTCAGCCCCCTCCAGGGGTGCTCGCTCCGCCGAGGGATGGACCAGGCACCGCCTGGCTCCGAAGGGCTGCAGGGGTGCCAGACTTCACCCCCTGCCCATGCAGCCCCCTCCCAGCCCTGGGCAACGTCAGCAGAGAAATACCCAAGGATGCTGACGGCACCCCCCGGGAAACCACAGGGTTGTCCCTTTAGTGCAGGGCTGGATGTGGAGACCCAGAAGCATCCCAAAAAGACGAGCAACCCGGGGAACGCAACCAGCGGCGTCACTGCAGCAGCGGGAGTCACGAGCCGCATGCAGATGAGCCCAGCTCCCTACCTGCCCCGACAACCCCCCCTCCAGAAGCACAACGCTCCCCTTGGCAAGGGAAATCTTGTTTTCTCTGCCCAGAGCCCTGCTGGAAGGTCACCGGGGAGGAGGAGGAGGAGGAGGAGGAGGAGGAGGATGCTGCGCTGCAGCCAAGGGAAAGGCGGGTGTCGCGGGACCTCGATGGCAACGCTGCAGTGCTGCAAAGCGGGAGGAGGACGCAACGCTCCCCGGCGCGCAGGAGAGCTGTGAATCATCTGCAGGCACCCTGGATATCAGCCTGCCAGGATGGGCGGACCCCCCCCTTGCAGAAAGCCGCTGTGTACGCTTATAAACAAGCTGTTTACGCCGACCAAGAGAACTTCAACGATAACAAGGAGAGATCCTTGGGGCCCAACGCAGGCTCAGCCCCGACTCGCCCCCCCCGGCACAAAGCCAGGGATGGGGGACTGATGATTTGCGGTTTGCCCGCTCGGCGCTTCCCCGCTCCGAAGGGGCTGTGTCCCTCTGTCCCTCTCTTTTCCCAAGCCTGGGGCAGTGCAGGGAAGCTGACCATGCCGAGACCTTTGCATGGTCCAATGCCCGGTGTTCCCTGCAGCTCTGCGAACCAGACGGCGAACGTTTGGGTCCGCGACTTCGCACAGAAGCGCCAAACAGCCGGCAGCAATTCCTCCCAATTAAACCTCGCCACTCTGACCCAGAAGGTCTGGTCAGGCAGGTGAGCCAGCGACAGCCTGGGCTCTCCCTAATCCTCCCCCCTCCTCCAACTCTAAAAGATACACTAATTAATTAAGATCAACCCAAACTAAACAGTTGGCTCCGCGGCGCTGCGCGGAGCAGCCTGCAGCAAGCCCTAATTGTGGCGCTGGCGGACGGCAGCGGGAAAGGGATCCATCCTGCTCCCACGCACCCTCTCTGCCCCGTTTCTCCCTCTGCTTTCCCTCCGCTCGGCCCGAGGTTTGGGTGAGACTTGGCTGAGGAACCAGCCTGCCCAGGGTCCCAGCCCTGCCAGCACCTCCCGGCAGAGCTGGCCCTGTCCTGGGGCACCCGCTTCCAAGAGCCGGATTCGGGGGAGATCCGCGTCCAGGAAAATCTCCCCAAACCAGGCAGGGAAGTGCCAGGCTACCCTCGAAGGCAGGGCAGGGCAGGGAGGAGCGATCGCTGCCTCCCTGACTCACCCGCCGCTGATTCAGCTGCCAACTCCCAGGCAAGCCCTAAAAAGCCCTTTTTTTTCTTCCCCCCCCCACCTCACGTACTCCACACCGGGATGCCGGCACGGCCCCACGTGTACCGGGAAGCGGCAGCCCGCCGGCAGGCTCCTGCCAGCTCGCAGGGAGCATCCCTGCAGGGAGATGTCCCCAAGGGCTCACGTTGCGGGAGGTGATGAGCACGACAGCGGCCTTTTGGGACCAACATCCCCCTCCAACCGGCCTGGGACAGTCCCCAGCCTGCCACTCGCCCAACGGCACCGTGGCTGGGAGGGGTGGCTGACACAGCAGAAGGCTGTGTACAGAGAGACCTGGCCAGGCTGGAGAGTTGGGAGGAGAGAAACCTTCTGAAATTCAACAAGGGCAAGTGTAGGGTGCTGTGCCTGGGCAGGAATAACCCCCTGCACCAGGACAGGTTGGGGGTGACCTCCTGGAGAGCAGCTCTATGGAAAGAGACCCGGGAGTCCTGGTGGACAACGGGATGACCATGAGCCAGCAATGGGCCCTGGTGGCCAAGGCAGCCAATGGCATCCTGGGGGGCATCGAGAAAAGCGTGGCCAGCAGGTGGAGGGAGGTCATCCTCCCCCTCTGCTCTGCCCTGGGGAGGCCACATCTGGAGCGCTGGGGCCAGTTCTGAGCTCCCTGGGTCAAGGAGGACAGGGAACTGCTGGAGAGGGGACAGCAAAGGGCTGCCAAGATCATTAGGGATCAGAATATCTCTCATGAAGGAAGGCTGGGGGATTTGAGTCTTTTTAGTCTGGAGAAGATAAGACTGAGGGGGGATCTCATCAATGCTGATAAATACTTAAAGGGTGGGTGTCAGGAGGATGGGGCCAGGCTCTTTTCAGTGGTGCCCGGGGACAGGACAAGGGGTAACGGGCACAAACTGAAACACGGGAAGTTCCATCCCAACACGAGGAGGAACTTCTTTGCTGTGAGGGTGGCAGAGCCCTGGCACAGGCTGCCCAGAGAGGTGGGGGAGTCTCCGTCTCTGGAGACATCCCAAACCCGCCTGGAGGCGTTCCTGTGCCACCTGCTGTGGGTGACCCTGCTCTGGCAGGGGGTTGGACGGGATGATCTCCAGAGGGCCCTTCCAACCCCTGCCAGTCCAGGATTCTGGGATTCTGTGAAAGAGCCCTTGGGAACGCAGTGGGGAGGACAGGGGGGCCACCATCACCCTCCTGGGAGGAGAAAGTGCCCGGGCACTGCCATAACGCACCGTGATGGCAATCCACAGACAAAGGCGTTTAGTGGAAACACTCGAATATTCTTTTTTTTGAGAGCAGGGAGAACCGATGCAGCAAAGGCACGTACCCTCATTTTATCTCCGAAGCACTCAGAAGAAATTAACAGATCAATTGGGAGTCTTTTATAGAGCTGGTATTAATTTCCTCCCAGCTGTAAAAAGGAAATGAGAGACAAAAGACATTAAATGGACTTGCCCAAGTCCCCAAGTGAACGGCGTGAGAGCTGGTGTGAGAACCCGGCAGCTCCCAATTTCCAGTCCTATGTTTAGATAATGCTTCTCCTTCAAATCAGAAGAAAAGCCAAGGACACTCTGCAAGAAAAGCAGATATTAAGAAAGACCTACTTGCTATTAAAGACTGAGAAACCCACGGCACCCTGGCCTGTCACCCAACAGCTACAGCATTTTAAACAGGGAGGAAAACCCGGAGCCAGCTGGAGACGCTGCTGGAGCAAGCGGTGATGGCTTGGGAGGCTTCAAGGCTCCCATCGCGTCTTGAAGAAACTTCTTCCCGTTCCAGCTGTGCCCAGCGTGAGCAGAGCCGCTCTCCTCCCCCTCTCCCCAGCTCCAGACGAGGTGCTGCAAAACCCAACGTTCTCCCCCAAGAGAAGCTTTGAGAAGCCGGTGGAGGGCTTGGCGCTACGTGCCAAGCTGGCTATTAAAAATCTCCGTTGACTTCAGGGTGCTCCGGTAACCCCAATCCCCACTGACTCGGTGACTACATTCCTCTAACGGGCACATTCCAAGGCCGCTCCCAAACCGCAGGCTGAGATTAGCAAACCTGTTTGAAGCCTTCAGGCTGCTCCACATGGGGTTTTTTCTAAGGCAGGACCCTACGAATCTTTACCAGCCTGTGGCACCCATCCAGCAGGAGCTGGGCAGGCAGGGACGGAGGCGCACGGGGACAAACTGCCAGGCAAATCGTTTCTGCTCTTGCTCCCAAGACTCATTTTGAGTCTTCTCCACCATCTCTGGACGGGTGCATGGCGCAGCCAAGTCAGAATGGCTGGGCTCTGCCTGGCACACGTGGTTTACCCCGGAAAACTGAGTTTTCTACAGGGCAACGGCATCCTCGTTTGGGTTTAAACCCTTCGAAAACAGAACAGCGACGGCAGCTGGATTTGAGCGTTTTGAGGAGGCCTAATAGAAGAAGGTCTAGAAGAACTGCTTATGCTCCGGGGAAAGGGGCCAGGAGCTAAACATAACCGCTCAGCGGCCACGCTCTTCCCAGATGGCTTCAGCTGTCGCAAGAGGCGCTGGATGCCACGAATAGCTGGGCTAGGAGAGGTCAGCGCAGCACGGCGGCCTCAAGCTGGGGGATTTCTGCAATAAAACCATCTGAATTACTTTTTGCAGGGTGCAGAGCCAAACTTCACGCTGTTTAGTGCGGCTATTGAATTGCTCCGCAGCAGAAGGTACTCAAGGAGACGTAAAGAGACGGTACCCGGTCACCTAAAATAAGGCTACGGTCGTTCTCCCAGCTCCTCATCCTCAACCACATGGCGCAGCGTTTAATCCACGGTTCCTGCTGGCCCTCGAAGCCTTGGGAAGAGTTAAAGCTGAGCCAGCCCGAGGTGACCACGGACAAACTCCCCAGGCAGAGCAATGCCAATCGCCCTTCCCAGGAAGGGCAGATTTCCTACCGGGAACACGGGCAGGAAAGACAAACAAAAGCTTTTCAGGAAATAACCTGTTGGTCTCCACTCCGACGGGAGGGAGGAGGTAACTGCAATTATCACTGATTACTACCGGCCTTTGCAAACCCAGACAAAGCAACACCGCTCGCAGCACACGCCAGCGGCGAGACGGGAGCCAAGGCGAGCGCACCCAGACACCTTCACCTCTTCCCTGGCCTTCGGCACGCGGAGATATTAGAATCATAGAATGGTTTGGGTTGGAAGGGACCTTAAAGACCATCCAGTGCCACCCCCCTGCCCTGGGCAGGGACACCTCCCACCAGCCCAGGTTGCTCCAAGCCCCGTCCAACCTGGCCTTGAACCCCTCCAGGGATGGGGCAGCCACAGCTTCTCTGGGCAACCTGGGCCAGGGGCTCACCGCCCTCACAGCCAAGAATTTCTTCCCAAGATCTCATCTAAATCTCCCCTCTTCCAGCTTAAAATTGTTCCCCCTCGTCCCATGGCTCCCCCCCCCCGCTCCAGAGTCCCTCCCCAGCTTTCCTGGAGCCCCTCTAGGGACTGGAAGGGGCCGGAAGGTCTCCCCGGAGCCTTCTCTTCTCCAGGCTGAACCCCCCCGGCTCTCTCAGCCTGTCCCCACAGCAGAGGAGCTCCAGCCCTCCCAGCATCTCCGGGGCCTCCTCTGGCCCCGCTCCAACAGCTCCGAGTCCTTCTTGTGCTGAGGGCTCCAGAGCTGGAGGCAGGACTCCAGGCGGGGTCTCCCCAGAGCGGAGCAGAGGGGCAGAATCCCCCCCCTCACCCTGCCGCCCACGCTGCTTTCGATGCAGCCCAGGATCCCACCCGCTGAGCCCACGCTGGTGAGATCCGGGGGCTGGAGAACCGTCACACACCATTTCAGCCTTCCAGCATCCCCCCCGCACCGAGCCGGGACGCAGGCGATGCTATTTCACACCCAGCCAAGCTAACAGCAGCGCTCCCGGGAGCAGATGCTCTCCCCTCTACGCGGCATTCACAGCCAGGAGAGGAGCCCCTGCGTTGCAAAAACGCACCCTCCAGGGACCGGGGCCACCGTGGGAAAAGCGCTCCCAAGGGAAACTGAGGCACTAGCAGGGCTGGATACACCAGCTCTTCGTTTTAAAGGCCTGCGCGTGCTTTTAAGTCTGCGCCTGTGGCATTTGCGCCGTTAAAACCCTCAGCAGCAGGGTGGGAAGCTGCCGTCTCACCAAACACATCATTTAAGCTTTAGCGTGTCGTGACTGTGACGTGCAGAATAATTCCAGGCACTGAAAAAAACCCCGCGGTAAATCGGCAAAAGGCAGTCTGCTTCTGCATATGTGCGTCCTGCAGGCTCGATAAAGAGAATTATTTCCCTACCAGCACCCTCTATTAAGCAGAATTGAAGAGCGGTCCCTCGAGGTTGATTGTATTGTGACTTTCTGGAGACAAAGACCATTGATGCTCTGATGTTTATGAGTCACTTCTGGGCAACCCAAGGAAACGCATTTGTTCCCTTCCGATTACAAAAAGTACTTTGCATCCTCCAACTTTCCACTCAGGCTTCTCAAAACAGCACCTCGACTTCAAACAAGTCCTTATCCCATTCCTGTCAAATCCGGCACGCAGGTGGGTCAAGCTCTCCTGGGAAGGAGACCCACCCAAGCCATGGGGTGACGTCCCCCCAAAAGGTGACACGCCACCAGAGGTGACAGACCACCAAATTTATTCTCCACTCCAAGCAATGATCAATCTTGGCTCTCGCCTCTTCTGACCAACACGCAGCAACGTGTGCGCGCCTGCCCGTCTGCAGAGCTTCGAATTCCGTTTCTTCCTTCCCAAGCCGAAACACACGCCTTCTTCCGCCCGAGGAAAGAGCAGAAGAACAAAACACGACGAGATAGCCATCCCTCAATTAACACACAACTGGAAGATGTTGGGAAATTAGAGAGATAAGCGAGATACCAAACACCATACAGAACAGATGGCGATTGCACAGCTTGCCTAAGGCGGTGTGTCGGCCGGCACCGTGAAGCGAGAGGACCAAGCATCGATTCTTGGTCCGAGCCAAACCATCACCACAACTTCCCTGCTCCTCTGACGTTCCCTTTGAAGCTGCCGGCCCGCATTTCAAAACACCGAGGCTGTTATCAAACCTACGCCAGCAGCCTTGTGCCCCGCCGGGCGAGAAGAATCCGCCAACGACCGCGGGCAGCCCAGCGAAGCCAGCACAGGGGAGAGGCGGAACCCAGCTCCGTCGCCGCTCGGCAAGGCTGTGTTTTCACAGAGTATTCCGGATGGATTTCAGTTTTTATTTGAACAAATTAAGCCTTGGGGACTCAAAAGAGAGGGGGGAAAAAAAGCAAAGAAATGTTTACGAGGCAGCTGCAGTAATTCATCCTCATATTGCTTACTTTTAAAGTTTCCTCTCTCAGTACCCAACGATGCTCTAGCAAAGGACCGACTCCTGCCTGACCCTGGGACAGTCTCTACAGCCTCCACCAGCTCCAGAGTCTACAGCCAAACCCCAGGACTTGCAGGAGGGAAAAGGGAAAGGATTACATTAAGGAAATACTCTTTTGCAAGCCCAATGAGCCTCTGGTCTACACAAGTGCCATTGAGATGTCTGTCTCTCCCGCAGAAGAGGGGCTCCAGTCCCGCGGTGCCCCAGGTTTATACTCTCGTAACCCAGAGAACGACGCTCTCCCCTTCCCTCCACCACCGCCCGGTTTCCCCTTCTCCTGCGTGTAACTCTCCAACCCCAAAGGACTCTATTTAGCCATGCTAATCGCAGGCAAAAGACTCGTTCTCCACCCTGCTAATTCCCAAGCACCTCTGGGTATCGTGGCTAAGCCGCGGTTGGGTGCCTGGGCACGTGAACCAAACCGGCCAAATATCGCCATGTTCTGCTTCTACCCCATAAACCACCCCAGGAGGGGTTGTTGGAGGTCTCAGGGGAGGGACAACTTCCCAATGTCTCCCTGCAAGCCGGGCCAGCACCCACCTAAGGCTATGGGTGTTGCAGGAGTCGGTGAGTCAACGCTCACATCCCCGATCCCCCCTGCAGACTGTGCGGGAACCAGCCCTGCCCCCCCGGCAGGAGGTGTCCAAGCCTTCGTTAATAAATGGGATGAAAGACCACCTTCGGTTCCTTAAGGTCCAGAAAGCAGAGCGGTGAACGGGGCATCGCTGCGGGCGACAGGGTCCCCGCAGGGGGGCAAAGCCGTGGCTGCAAACCCAGCGTAATTCTGCTTTAATGGACGTTAGGGCTGGGATTACAGACAGGTTCAGCTTTTCCCACTCCATCACCATCCCGTATTTCACAGCGGGAACCTTTCACTCTTCCAGCCCTAATTAATCTAATGGTTTTTCTCAGAGCCGAGCAGGGAACAGTTTGGATGGGTTTGGTTTTTTTTGCTCAAACACCAGCAACGGGTAGATCAGGGAGGGAAAATAATGCTGTGGCTGTTCTTTCCGAGATGGCAAAGCAGAGAGAAAGGGAAACCACCGCTTGCGTTTGCATCATTCCCCGCCAAGGAAGCAGGAATGCAACAGGTCTGCATTAGAAGAGGCTGTTTAAATTCATTATCGTGACAATTTACACTTTTGTGGCACCAGCTGCGGGACTATTTCAAAATTCTTTCCTGACAGTTATCTGTCAAGCCCCCATTCCCCTGCAAGAACGGCCACCAGCTCACCGATACAAACGGGGAAACGTCGGGGGTGCCCTCAGACCACACGCCACTTCGGTATCTGCAGCCCACACATGGAATAAGCCGGTGGCAAGCGGGGCAGGTTGGAAGACAAACATCTCCCTCCGGCTCAGTGAGGGAATCCGCATCAACCAGTCCCACGGATCCAGAAGAACCAGCCCACAAAATCTCCGGCAGCCCTTCCCACCAGCCAAGCGTTGCCCACGGCTGTCCCCAGAAGAATCCTGCCTGGCACAGCCCCACCCGGCGCCCGGCAGAAGGGGAACAGAGATAATCTCCTGCACGGTCATCCCGTACGTCAGACCCACGGATTTCCAATGCGATGACGAAGGCTGGGGTGACGCACGTTTTCCAACGCTTCTTTGCTATCCCCTTTCCCCTCTGCCTTGCAGGTGGCACCGGTGTCCCCAGGCTGGTGGCTTTGCTCTGGGGTGTTTCTGTGGCGTCTGGTTTCAAGATCCAGTTCCTGCATCCCGTGCCACCACCGCAACAGGTTTCTTACCCCTTTTATCACGCCTCGCCCAAACAAATCATGGAATGGTTTGGGTTGGAAGGGACCTTAAAGACCATCCAGTGCCACTCCCTGCCCTGGGCAGGGACACCTCCCACCAGCCCAGGTTGCTCCAAGCCCCGTCCAACCTGGCCTTGAACCCCTCTAGGGATGGGGCAGCCACAGCTTCTCTGGGCAACCTGGGCTAGGGGCTCACCGCCCTCACAGCCAAGAATTTCTGCCTCAGCTCTCATCTAAATCTCCCCTTTTCCAGTTTGAAGCCATTACCCCTCGTCCTGTCACTACCTGCCCTTGTAAAAAGTCCCTCTCCAGCTCTCAGTCCTCAAGTCCCTGACTCCCAGGTCTCCATCAGACCTCCGGGGTGGCCCCTCCAAAAGCCCCAGTTTCAGGGGAGGGATGCGAGCTGCTAAAAGCACCCAAGTGTTTTAGCACCCAAATCTCGCTGCCAGCCAGCAGAAATGTTTCCGCTGGTAGTTTTGAAACCCGTCCCTGCTCCTTCAAGCGCAGGAGCCACCCCGCTGTGCCCACAGCCTCTGCCGGGCTCCACCACCCCACTCGCATCCGTCACGATTTGCTCTTCTTTTCCCGGCTCCTATCACCAGCTCGCAGGCACCCGGAACTTCCTTCATCTTGCTCCTCCCCAGACACCACCAGCGATGGGGATGGTCGGCACTGGCCAAAGGCAACTGCTTGCTGCAGGAGCGGCAACTGACGCCGGGATGCCCCGTGCCCGGTAAACCGGGCTGCCACGTGTCACCAAACAACCCCCCAAAGCAGCAGCGTGTCCCCACGTTAACGCCTGGCTGCCCACGGCTTCGGGTTGCCCTTTCTGCTCGCTTGGCACAGACCCCGTCCCCGGCTCGCTTCACGCCAGCCTGATGACCACACCGCGGTGATTCTGCTGCAAGCGCGGGGTTGGCGCTGGCTGCCATCAGACGGTCTGGAGGGAGGGGGAACCCCCCCCCCCGCCCCAGACAACAGCCCCGACCCGGAGACACGAGAAAGCTGAGCATCCGGCGAATTTGGGGAGAAGAGACGGAGCAATGACTCGGTGATTTCTACAGGCTCCAACCCCGACCGGAGTCCCACCATCAGGCAGCGAGCGAGCGTCTAGCGCGCACCGGCGAGCAAAAGCAAGGCGGAGAGCCTTGTGGGGACCCTCCGCAGCCATCTCCAGAATCCGGAGTCCCTCCAGACTCTGGAAATCAAGTCCCTACTACGGATTTGAGCTGCGAGGTGGAATGGCCAGGATGCTCCGAAGACGCTGGGCAGCTCTTAGATGCCGAAGAGACATTTGGTGCCGACAGACGGCCCCGCAGACAGACAGCAGGGCATGTCTCCATCGGAGCTGGCTCCTCACGCAGGATGGAAACATGACCCCCGTGCTTTTCTGCTTTAGAAGGCAGGGCCTGAGACACGCTTTGGAGACTCAAGTAACCCCGACTCTTCTCCAAGGTGGGCAGGAGCTGGTGGTTTGCAATAAAGCTCTGGCCACCAGGCCCCAGCCCGTGGCGGCACAGCCAGCGAAGGCACTGCTAGCCACAATCTGGTATTTACATTCCTGACTCACTCCTTCCCTTTCCCCTGAAACGGAAAAATATTTACAGTCGCACTCGAATTCCCCTGAATGTCTCCTGGAGCCCTGGGAGCTGAAAGGTCAGTCCTGAGCCAGGAAACCAGGTTCTTGTGCCGCAAGACCCCCCCCAGCCCTCCCCTGCCACTCCTTGGGCACGGCGCGACGGAAACCTTTACAATATCCTCGCAAAACCTTGGAGTCGGGCACAGAGGGCTTCCGACTTGGATGTTTTACAAAGGTCTGACCTTCCGCTGCAAGGCAACAGGTTGAGTCCAAGCCTGGTTGCGACCCTCGGCAGCGAAGGCTTCTCCAGTTTTACTGGCAAAGCCAAGCCGTGGTCTGCAAGGTGGGTGGTGGGGCTTTGGAAAGGCACGGCTGTAGCTGTCCCTCACCCCCCTCTCCTCCTCCACAGTCCTAAAATACCGCGTGAGTATTAAGTAAAGCAGCCAGCACTGGCCTTCCGCTTCTCTACTGGGATTAGCAAAGCAGAAACAGCCCACGCCGGCAGGACACGCTGGGGTGACATGTCCCTCTGTCCCACAAAGCCACCGGTGAGTCCTCCAGGAACCGACCTCCTTTGCGTCACTTTACGCAAACTGCATGAAGAGGGGAAGGGCTCAGCTCACACCTTTGACTCCTCAAACAAAGTGGCAGTTAGGGCTGCCGGAGAGGGGATAAGTCACCTGGAAGGGACAACGCCGGGACTCGTTTAAGCCCAAACAGCTGTCTGAAGCGTCAAGTGTGATGAGAAGAAACAGAGCAAGAGGACAAGGGCCAAGTTGCATCTCCTGGCCCAAGGAAGAGCCTTGTAAGCACTTCTGAGCTCCTCTCCGTGGTCACCCTGTGCTACGCCAGCGGAGGACGCCCAGAAACCATTTGTAGGGTTGAAAGACTCTCAATTTTGCAGCGAGACGTGGCTCCATCACCAGCCCTAACCCAGCCAAGGGGCAGGCTGAGCCGGAGGAGAAGGTCCCAAGCCCAACTGCACCAATTCCCCCTCTTGGAGAAAAGAGGGGAAACCTCGGGGTTTTCGCGGGGTTACACCAACGCAGCAATACACGTGCACTAACGGGATCGGGGGGAGAGAGGAAGCGCTGCAAATTCCTGCTCTGCTCATCCTCCTCCTTCCCCTCTCCGTGCAAACTGGATGTTCCAAACCCTGTCGGATTTAGGGAGCCTGGAGATGTGTGTGCCTCCTCCTGCCACCAGAGACTGACTGCACGGGCGTGCAGCAGCGCCCGGTTGTGTAAGAGCTACCCCTGGGTGAAGAAAAAAATAAAAATCCTATTTTGCTGCTCCTGCATAACCTCTTCTGACCCAGGGTGGCATCGACGGGGGCCGGGACTTAAGACACTGAGCAGGGAGAGATTTTTGCAGGTCGTTGAGCCTGAATATTCACCTGTACCAGCCACTTGGGAACTACGTGCCAAGACAACGAACAAGCGACGTTACCCCCTTCAAAACCCCGGGGAGGTGGCCAAGGAAAAGGATGCCCCAGGGCCAAGCCCCTCTTAGAGGAGTAGGTATGATTTTGGCATAATCAGCATCCCCGGAGCTCTGCAGGATCACCTGCCACCTCCGAAGGACCCTTGCCAAACTTGCCCGGCGGCTCCTCCTAAAATATACCCCCTTACACACGCAGTCTTGCATAATACTTTTAAGACGTAAGAACCGCCGGGGCTCAGCTCACCGCCAGAAATAACTTTTCCTGCAGCACAAGCGAGCCCTTCACTTCAGGCAAGGGCGGAAGAAGCAGCTTCACGCAATGCCTCAGCGCGGCGCCCGCGACGGAGGGTGCCCATGGGGAGGTGGGGGGGGAACATCGGGCAGCCATGCCCCCCGCGTCCCCCACCACGTACGTCCCCGGGGAGCGGCTTTTCGCTGGCCCCATTCTGGTGGTTTCCAGCGGTGGTTTCTCAAAGCAAGCTCGGAGCAGGGCCGCAGGCCGGCGTGCCGTTGGCCCCTCCTTTCTCCACCAGCTTCCGCACAGATATTTCTGATTTCATCGCGCCGGGAGGCAGGAGGACTGAAAATGCAGTGCAATAGCCCCGAACAGCTAGCAGAGGTCGCTTAACATGCGCCGGGTGAGCCCTGAGAAAGGAGATTTCACGGCTGCGTCTCCCATGGAGAGGCACCTTGTCGCTAAACGTGCCTTAAATCATTTTTGGGCAAAGCCGGGAAGGGATAAACGCCACGGATCCCGCCTGGTTCCCCTCCGCCCCGACCGCTTGTCTCCCAGACAGGCAGGAAGCCTCCGGGTCTGAAGCGTTTGCACTCCTGCGCCTACATGTAAATAAAACAGCCAGGAGGGACTGTGAAAATGGGGCTTTACCTGCCTACGCGCGCTCACGGCAGGCTGGGAAGGGGATGAGGTATTTTGAGAAGCTGGGCAGGGAGGATCTGAGCTCCTGGGGGGTCTCTCGGATCCCTCCGGACCAGGACAGGGCATGGTTTCCAACAGGCACCAGCTTAAAAAAATAGCTCCCAAAGCAAGATTTCAATCGGCAAGCTGGAGCGCTCCAGAAGGAGCGCTGCCGTTAGCGTTATTAAATCGCTGATGGTAATTGAGGCGCAAAATGAAGGAAAGGCAGAGCTCCTCTCCCTCCCGTCACCTGCTCCGAGGCAGGAAGAGGCAAACAGTTCACCTGCCCTCTTGGCTTCGTCGCCACCGACGGGACCGGGGCCAGCTCGACCTCTGCGCTGCCAGAGGCCGGGTCCCGCGCGCCGGTGCCAGCGAGCGCGGAGCAAGTTACATCACGTCACACGCTTTTTGGGGTAATTCGGTTGGTATCGATCCAGCTGCAGAAGTTTGGAAAACACTTTGTCAACAACCCCCGCCCTGGCAGAGGGATGCTTTCCCAGAGCGGGTCATGGTAGCGGGTGACTTTTCCCAACCCTCTGGCCCCCGATGCTCGTTATCTTTAATGCAGGAATCATCCGGACGCTTTGCAGTGGAGGCAGCTGCCCACCCTGCTTTGCTGCGGAGGGGGAGGAAGGGGAGGCTGAAGCACTGGGAGATTTTTAAGTGACTTCTCCAAGGTTACAAAAGGCATCTGTGGTTGAGAAAAGGAAGCAAAGAGACAAATTGGATGCTTCCTCCCCGCTGCTGTCAGCGACAAAGGGAGGAAGGGAAACCTGGTCCAGGCAGGGAATGGTCAGGGGTTGGGGAGCATCTTCGGCCCCGCTCCCGGACAGCCAGACGAGCAAGAAGGGACTGGGGTGCCGCTGCCCTGGCTGCCAGGCCTCCGGCAGAGACCCAAGGTCGTGGGGAGAGAGGTGCCCACCCCTGCCCTGGGGTGCCTGGGGGGGGTTGCATAGGCTGTGCAGGGCAATTCGCCCTGGGATGCTGGGGGTCCCACCCTGGGATGCTCTGGGAGGTCTGTCCTTGGGATGCTCAGGGGGTCCATCCTACGGATGCTCCAGGGGTCCATCCTTGGGATGCTCCAGGGGGGGTCTCTTCTTGGGATGCTTGGGAGTGCCCGTCCCATTCAGCCGGGGGGTCCCACCCCGGGATGCTCAGGGGGTCCCTGCTTGGGATGCCCAGGGCGCCTGCCCCATGAAGCCGGGGGTCCCTCCCCGGGGGTGCTGGGGGCGGGGGGGGACGTCCCTCCTTGCCTGCCTTCCCCGGGACCCCGCCGCGCCGCCGCCGACCTACCCAGCTTCATGAGACAGGCCAGCAGGATCCAGAGGGAGATCTCGAAGGGGATGCGGACGTGCTCGTAGTCGATGCCCAGGACCGGGAAGGCTTTGCGGGGCTTGGCGTGCCCCTCGCCCGAGCCGTTGGCCGGCTGCTTGTTCAGCGGTTGGATCTCCTGGGCGGAGGGGGGGGGCGCGGGGGTGAAACCCCCCATCTCCGGCAGCGGGGCCGGTTCTCCCTGGGGGGGCTCGGAGGCCAGCATGGCCTGCAAGCCCTGGCCGGGCAGCAGCGGCCCCAGCAGCAGCAGGGCCCAGGGCAGGGCGCGCAGGGCCGCGGCGCCCATGGCGGCGGAGGAGAGGGGAGCGGGGGTTGGGGGGGCGGCGGGGGGGCTCGGGCGGGCGGCGGGGGCCCGCCGGCGGCGTGGGGCAGGAGCCGCCCCGCCGACAGCCGGAGCGCTGCTGGGGCGGCCGCGGCGCCGGGGCTCATCCCACCCAGCGGCCGGGGCGGCCCCGGGGAGGAGGCAGGGGCGGAGGCAGCGCCGGCGGCGGCGGCGGCGGGAGGAGGGCGGCGGGGACGGGGGGGGGCGGGAGAATGGGGAAGGAGGGGGGAGCTGGGGGTGCGGGGATGGGGGGCAGGGAGGATGGAGGGGGCTGGGGAGCTGGGGTGGGGGTCTGGGGGTGCGGGGAAGGGGGGGAGCTGGGGAGGATAGGGGGAGCTGGGGGGGGTCTGGGGGTGCGGGGAGTAGGGGGGATCTGGTGGTGCGGGGAAGGGGGGGCTGGACAGGATGGGGGGTGCTGGGGAGCTGGGGGGGTCTGGGGGTGCGGGAAGGGGGGGCCGGGAGGATGGGGGATCTGGGGAGCTGGGGTGGGGGTCTGGGGGTGCGGGGAAGGGGGGGAGCTGGGGAGGATAGGGGGAGCTGGGGGGGAGTCTGGGGGTGCAGGAAGGGGGGGCCGGGAGGATGGGGGTTCTGGGGAGCTGGGGGGGAGTCTGGGGGTGCGGGAAGGGGGCGGCCAGGGAGGTTGGGGAGGGCTGGGGAGGATGGGGGGGATGGGGGGGGTCTGGGGGTGCGGGGAGTAGGGGGGATCTGGTGGTGCGGGGAAGGGGCGGGCTGGACAGGATCTGGGGAGCTGGGGGGGGATCTGGGGGTGCGGGAAGGGGGGGCGGAGAGGATGGGGGTCTGGGGAGCTGGGGGGGGTCTGGCAGTGCGGGGAAGGGGGGGAGCTGCTGAGGATGGGGGGAGCTGGGGGGGAGTCTGGGGGTGCGGGAAGGGGGCGGCCAGGGAGGATGGGGGGGTCTGGGGAGCTGGGGGGGACTGGAGAGGATGGGGAGAGCTGGGGAGGATGGGAGGAGCTGGGGGGGGATCTGTGGGTGCGGGGGGGGCGGAGAGGATGGGGGGGTGTTGCATGAAAAGGGGCCAAGCAGTTTTCTGGCCAAAAAGAAGCCAGAGCTGGGGGGCGGTCTGGGGGTGCGGGGAAGGGGCGGGTTGGAGAGGATGGGGGGAGCTGGGGGGACTCTGAGGAGCTGGGGGGGGTCTGGGGGTGCGGGGTGGGGGGAGGCCGGTGAGGATGAGGAGGGCTGGGGAGGATGGGGGGGGGTCTGGGGAGCTGGGGGGGGCTGGGGATGCGGGGAGGATGGGGTACTTGGGGTGGGCTGGGGGTGCAGGAAGTGGGGGGGCAAAGGGGGGAGAACAGGAGTGGGGGGTGCTAGTGGAAAACGGGGTGCCCTGCAGAGCTGCGGGCTGCTGGTGGGGGGGGGGAAACTGGGGGTGCTAGTGCAAGAGGGGTGCAAGGCAGAGGGGGTGTGGGGAGGGGAGGTGCAATGGGGGGAGCACGGGAGCAGGGGGGTGCTAGTGGAAGATGGGGTGCCCTGCAAAGCCGGGTGCTGCTGCAGAGGGGGGCGGGCAGGAAAAGGGGAGCGTGGGAGCTGGGGGTGCACATGCAAAAGGGGGTGCAGGGCAAAAGGGGTGCGGGGGGGGGGTGCGATGCAAGGAGGGGCGCAAAGAGGGGAGGAAGGAACAAGGCCAGGCAGGTGCTATGGCAAAGGGGGTGCCAGTGTAAAGTGGGGTGTGGCGCAAAAGGGGGGGAGCAGAGATATGGGAGGGTGCTAAGGCAAGGTGGGATCCGGCTGAAGAGGGGGTGTGAGCCTCAGAGGGGGGTGCAGTGAAAGGCGGGGTGCAAGGAGTCAAGGGGGGGCAATGCAAAGGGGAGGTGCGTAGAGGCAGGGCTGCAAGGTTGGACACAGAGGCACAGGGGGGGGCAAGTGCAAGGAGGGGTGCACAGAGGTGGGGGGGGTGGGGGGGGTGCAAGGAGTCAAAGGAGCCCTAATTCAAGGGCAGGAGGGCACAAAAGAAAAGGAGGGAAATGGGTTTTGGAGACTGTCCTGGAGGGTGCCTGCTGCTGGGGGGGGGGGGGGGGGGGGGTGCAGTGGGGTGACGCAACACTACACCATGCCCAGCAGCGTGGGGGTGGCAGGAAGACTGCGGGTGCACAGCCCAGGCACCCTGCAGGGGGACAACGGGGGCTCGCGGGGCCAGCAGAGCACCCTGGGCCCGGCGGGGAGAGCAGAGAAGCCACCTGCCTCCTCCGTGTTGGCTGCTTGCAGGGTGGGGGGGACACAGCCACGGCCGGCTCGGCCTCAGCACGGAGGCACCGCTCCGGGGAGAGCTCTGGGGCGGTGGGATTTCCAGAGCGGGGAAGGCTGCTATTCTGGCCCACCATGGCGCTGTAACCCCATCTGTGCTCGCTGGTACAGCCGTGCCCTTCGCCCCGGTCACCAGCATAGTCTGAGTCACCGGGAAATCTGATAAGGCTCTAATAAAACCACTGGAGTTGTGTAGGGGGGGTTGCTCGTCACCCTGCGACTGGGCTCAGCTGCCCTGATTTCTTGGCTCTGCTACCGACTTTCCCGAGCGTCACGTGTGTGTGTGACTGCAGCCATCAAAACCGGTGGGAGTTTTGAACTGATTTATTAGCTAAACTTGAGGGGCAAATGGGTGTTTTCGTAAAGACGCAGTCCCTAATCCTTGGGAGCACTCGGTGTGGGGAAGGCATGGGCCCTTGCCATGATGCATGGCCGCTAAAACTCGAGCTTTGAAGGTTAACGCTTGCTGGTTGGCGTTGGTTACGTTCTTGTTTTAAGACGGCATCAACTCCCAAAGTGCCAGCCATCGGATGCGCTCGGGGAAGGCTGCCCTTCACCTTCCCGGCAGACAGGAGGGGAGCACTGCAGCCTTGCGGCAGCTGCTTGGTGGAAATCATCAACAACAAACGTGACCCGTCAATTAAAGTGAATCATCAGCCGGAGCAGGAACCAGCGAGGTGTGTCAATTCCTCTCTTCCGCTTGGTTATGTTCTGGATAGTCAAATTAACCTGTTTTAGCAATTAAGCAAGAACTCGTGAGCGTTTCACGTTTTGAAAGGGCTTCGTCGTATCTGGGTGAGAAGCCTGGTTCTAGACGACAGCAGTTCGGACGCGTTTCGGTTGAAGCAGGAGCGTGCGCTGGCAGCACCGCAGACAACGAGGGACTTGTTCAGGAGAAAACACTGGGGCTCGTTTTCTTTCAGAAACGCTTCCTAGAAGCTAAAACCAGTACAACGCTCCCGTGAAATAACTGCGTCAGATTTTTCCACCTCCTCCTGCCTGGATCGATCGGCAGCCGTGGTGGGTAGCTCTGGACCGTCTGGTACCTGGCTAGCGTACGTTTGCCAATGGGGGACGCAGCAGCAAATTAACTTCTTGCTTCTTTGGTAACGAACGTTCCCAACCTGCTTGGCTGAATGATACTGGCTGGCCAAGGGCCTTTTGGCCTGTTGAATTCCGTGAAGGATTTTGGTCGCTGCAAATTCTTGACAAAGTGGAAAGATATTCCTGCTTCACGGAACCCTGGAGACATCCAATTAACTCTGTGTTCCCGAGTGAATCCATCAGCACTGCAGCGCTCTGACAGTGGCCAGTATCCCCATCAGGGCCTTGGGGCTTGAGCTGCCTTGGGGCTTTTTTCGGTTATTTGTGTCCCCTGTGTTAGGAGGGTAGTCCGGCCTCCTCCAGCTTTTCATGGCCCAGCTGAGGCGTTGGCGGTGATTCTTAGAACTTGCACCATCCTCGCACCGGGAGGGAGCGTAATTAGGATTAAGCTTCTTAGTCTGCAAAGGGAGAGCAATACAACCGCATGAACAGGCAGAGGGAGCTTTAAAAATGTCCCATCAAGCAAATTACAGAAGTTATAATACACCAGAGCTTATCCTGCTCTATCTTGGAGAGCAAAATCAGATGCTGTGTATATACCTAAGTTCATAATTGTCTTCCTTGGCTACTGGAAATGCTTCACACCTCCTGCCTTTGAGCAGCCACGCACCTGGGCACCTTCTCGCACCCAGGCACCGGCGTTTCCCCCACTCCTCCGGGCCACGCGAGTGCATGGAGCTCCATAACACGCTAATACAGTACCCAGCGAATGCCCAGAGTTGTGTTCACATGTAAATCATGCAGAACTCAGCCCTCACATTGAGAGAATCTTCCGCGAAGCTTTGCTATTCTATAGTAGCTTTGATCAGAGGGGCTAAATATTTTTCAACGGATGTTAATTGTCAAAAGGTAAACACCATTTACCTCGCACGGGGAGGCGAACCCAGGTAAACGCCAAAAGGGAAGCGTTTTCTGAAGTCGTGCAAGGAATCGGCAGCAGATTTGCTCAAAGAAACCAGGAGTGCAGACCTTGTTGTACATCCTGGCTGCAGCCCATGCTGGCTACAAGAATGTTTCTATCCATTTATAGTCCATTTTTATATTAGACACATCTCTTTCTTTCTCATCCTCTGCATTTATGTGCTAAAGATGAACTCAGGACCGCTATGTCTCTCTCTGTTTACAACTTGCCTCTGTTCCTCCATCCCCGCTTGCAAGAATTGCCTGAGCAAAGAGGGTGCCGGTCAGGCTTTCTCTCCCACTCAAAGGATTTTTTTGTCTCTGATCTGCCCCAATAAACAGCACAGGGAAGTGGAAAGTAAAGGATGCATGACTCTAAATTTTATTGCAACAGCTCTAGCCTAACCATTTCAACCTGCAAACAAAACCCAGTCCAGCTCCAGCGCTCGCTGGCCAGGTGTCTGCAGGACAAACCGTGTTGCTTCTCTCTCACAGACTAAGGTCTACGACTACGAGCCTATGTGTTGTGGCTTCCTAACTATGGCCCAGGGTGTAAAATTTAAATTTCTCCTTAGTTTTCTAAGGTTTTACACTGAATTTTCTTTTTTTTTTGTGCACACAGCATAGATTGAAGACAGAATAAGAGACAGGTATTTACTGAAACCATTAAAAAACGCCTTCTGTATGACTTAGATTGTTTTCCCTCAACTATTGTAAGAAGAGCAAGTCCAGCTCTCAGGCAGCTTTATTCCTTGCTCCCTGTACCTTTCTATGGCCTGAAAACCCCGCAGCTCTGTTGTCGCGAGGATACCCTCCAAGGAGGTGTTTATACTGCAGGAGGTCGGGCGCTGGCAGGAGAACGCCTTGTTTACATTCCCCAAGATGCCTCCAGTTCCCTTTGAGACTGCAGCGGGAAACTTCAGCTCGGACAGTCAGGACCAGCAAGTAGCCCCACTCCTCCTCGGCTTCAGCCGCTGTTATGTCTCTCCGTCACCAGTGTGGAAAAAAAATCAAGCTCCCGTGCCCCAATTTTCTCTCCGTCAGCAAGTAGAACTTCCATGTCAAGGGCATCTGAAGCCTGCCTGATTTCTGTGTAGAGCTTTAGATCCCCATGAGGATGGCATCTGAGAAAAGAAGATAAAACCCTGTTGTAAGGATGATAGTGATGGATCCTGATTATTATTTGTTTAATTAAAAGAGTCGGGACAGATGCAGAGGCAACAATTAACAATTATCTTCTGCCAAGAACTTTGACAACAGCTGAATAAGTTAATGGGTTATGAGATGAAGACAAATCATTAGAGCTAATGGTTGGTCTGTCATTTATGGGTCTGGAGGTGTACAGGAGAGTCCTCACACTTCCATGTAACGTCTGATTTAAGGGGCTTTTTCCTCCTTCTGTTCACACAGAATAGGCAAGTAGCAATTTTCTTCTGTTGTGCAGCTGGGATTATCTAGGAGCCATGGAATTAAGTTCTAAATGAAAATTTAAACTATTCATTACACTTTATTAATAGACTTCGGCGTGTTTAATTGTGGAGATAAATTAGAGATGAATTCATAACTTTTGATTTATTTTACACACACATAGCCCTTTTTGGGAGGGTGCGTTCAGATAATTAGGCCTAGTGGAGATGCCAGCCTTGCCTTCGCCCCAAGGTCTTTTGGCAGTATCCCCAGGGCCAGCGGCGGCTGGAAGGACAAGGCAAAGGGAAGGTTTTTGCAAACACTGCCACCTCCTGGCTCTTTCCACAGAGTTATTCCCCCCCCCAAAAAAAAAAACCCCCACAAAACAACCCAACCCTTAACTTTGTGCTGCCTGGGGGAGCCTTGCACTTCACTTCTACGAATTGCTGGTGGAAAGATCAACCACTGGCGGGCAGGGATGAGTTTTTGCGCCGGGAGCCAGTCACAACCTGCTGCCTGTGGGGAGGTCACGCCATGAGCTGCCTGCGGAGGCACCGGCCTGGTGGCCTCCTCTGCGGCAGGGTGAGCTGTGCAGGATGGCTGCCGGCCGCAGGGCCAGGGGAAAGGAGCCAGGAAGCCCAAGGCCCCCACCGAGCCCGTGTTTGAGGGCCGGTGTGTGAGGCAGCTGAGGCCTAGGCCCCACTACAGCCTGCGCACTGAGGGGATCAGGGCCCAGCGAGGGCTGGCTTTAAGCAGCCCCCGAGTTGGGGTAAGGGGTAAGGAAGAAGGGGAGCGGCAGAAAGGCCTGGCGGGAGGGGCAGAGGGATATGGCCGGGCCCTGAGGCGCCATCGCCGCGGGCCGAGGCCCCCAAGGCATGCAGCCATCGCTCCCTCCGCCGACTACACCTCCCAACATTCCCTTCGCGGCGCCGCGCTCCCGCCTCCCCCTCCGCGCCGATTGGCCGAAACTCCCCCACGAAGCGCTCCTCCCTCTCCCGTTGATTCGGTGAGCTGTCAATCACGGGGTGGTGGCGGCCGGCAGGGGGAAGTATTCTGGAAAGCGACTTACGCCGTTTGCGCGGGGCCGGGGTGGCGGCGGGTGCGAAGGGGGTGGTGGCGCAGTTGGCGTGGCGCATGCGCAGAGGCTGCGCGGGGCGAGCGGCGGCGGGGGGTGCTGCTGAGCCCCGGACAGCTGGAGGGGGTAAACAGGGGAGGGGGCGGGGGGGCACGGCCGGGGCCTAGGCCGGGCCGCGCCTGAGGGCCCTGCCCGCGGCCCGGGGACGGTGCTTGCCGCCTGCGAAGGCCTTTTGGTTCTTCAGCGCCCCCCCCTCTCCTCGGTACCGTTCTTCTTGGTCCGCTCTCCCTCCCCACCTCGCATGGATGGAGCCTCGCAACTTCCAGCGCCCGCTGCGTCCGCACCCGGGAGGCCTGACAGGTAACGGGCCCGTCCGGACCCGCCGCCTCCGCAGCCCCTCCTCCCTGTCAGCTATCCCCCCCGTACCCCTTCCCTGTCAGCTGTCTCCCCCCCCGCCCCCCTTCCCTGTCAGCTATCCCTCCTCATACCCCTTCCTTCTCAGCTCTCCCCCCCATACCCCTTCCCTATCAGCTGTCCCCCTCCTGTACCCCTTCCTTCTTAGCTGTTTCCCCCCCATACCCCTTCCTTCTCAGCTGTCTCACCCCCATACCCCTTCCCTGTCAGCTGTTCCCCCCCGTACCCCTTCCCTGTCAGCTGTTCCCCCCCATACCCATTCCTTCTCAGCTATCCCCCCCCCAGCCCTTCCCTGTCAGCTGTCCTCCTCCCCACCCTGCCCCTTACCTCCCTTTCTTGTCAGTTTTTCTCCCCACACCCCTTGCTCTCCCCCTCGTTCCTGTCAGGTCTCCCCCTGCCAGGTTTCCCCCTCTTTCCTGTTACCCCCACCCCAGGCCCTGCCATGTGCTTCCCCCCCATCTCCCTGCCAGGCTCCCCCCCTGCTTTGCCAAGAGCCTGACCTCATCCCTCTTAAGAATCCCTCCTTTATCCATCCCCCCTGTCCCAGTCCCTCATTCCCATTTTCCCCAACCCTTCTCCTTGCCCTCCCTCTCTTACCAAGCACCTCTTTCTGCCCAGCCCTGTCCATACCTGTATTCCCTGGCTGGTACCTGCCCCCCTGCCAGGTTCAGCCCCTGCCGTTTGACTTCTCTTTCCCCCACCTGCAGCTGGCACTGCCTTCTCCTCACTTTCTTCTCCGCTTTCCTAAAGGCTGACTCTTCCCTCCTCACCTTTCCCTCACTAAAGCCTTCACATGAAACTCTCCACTGCCCTGGTAGGTGTCCTGCAGCCCCTTTCCTTAGAGAGATCAGCCTTTCCTTCTCTGTCAGCGTCTGCTGGTTGAACTCCTTCCTGGAGCTGCTGGGCCATGTGCGTCTTGGCATCGGGTTGTCACTTGTGCTGGGCTGAGGTCTAGCATCTTCCTTTTTTTCCTGTGGATGGCTGCGTCAGCTGGAGGATGAAAGGTAGAGGTAGGATGCCAGCTTAGAGGGCTGCTGCCTGAGCTCTAACCACCATGTGGGCCAGCGTCTCTGGGCATATCAAAGTTTCCCTGACGCTCTTGTGCTGGGTCTGTCAGGTCTCAGATTCTACCTCTTCTCCTGTCCACCTCTGTTGTGAGCAACTACTTCTTCTGTTGTTGGCTGGTTCCGTGTTCTGAGCCATCTGTCCTGCTCCTGGCAACTCCTTCAGCCCTTCTTTATATGAGGTGTCTGCTGCTAACCAGGTCATTTCCTCTTGTTTCTCTAGGTTTGTTAAAAAAAAAAATATAAATCTACCTATCTATATGTATATATTTTAATTTGATCTGTGACCTCTTGGAAAGTCAAGGTAAAGAGGATAGGGAAAATAAGTTGTGAGGCTAAACAAGTCTGCTGAGTTGGGTCCTGGGTGGTATTTGGATGGGTGAAGTAATTTATAGATGCTTAAGGGAAGGGTCATAGGAATCTTCCTTTGGGATGCGTCGCGTATCCGCAAGGTTTGTAGTGTGCAGAGTGCTGCTTTTCTTCAATGACCTTGAGTTTGGAGACTGAGAAACTTGGTAACATCCAAACAGTTAGGAAGTGGATTGCTTATTTAAGATTGCGGATTTAAGAATGGGTCTGGCTGCTTTGTGGAGTTTCTTAGGGTTGACGGAGCTTTTTCTGAAGGGTGGTGGTCCCCGGGTTTGAACTTTGAAGCCCATATCTGCAGGGCACTTCTCTGCGTCAGTGCGTTGCTGCGTGTGTCGGTGAAGTAGGGGTGTGTGTGTAGGAGATTCTGTGCGGGGAAAACACGTTCAAGCAAAAGAGCAACCCCCCAAATCCTAGCTGCGTTGGGACCCTTCAATATTAAAGTGACTGAATTGTTTGCATTATCAATGTCGAGCTTTTCTTTCCAGACTTAGAGCAAGTGTTCCAGGAAAATTAGAATAGCCAGCTGGGGAAAGCCAGAGAATTTTGTTATTCCCCATACCCCAAAGCACCCTTTGAAAGCATACTTTTCCAGGAGCTTACGGGGGTCTTAAGTTACTGTCAGTGTAAATACAGCCTCGCAGATTTTGAGCCCACAGCCTGCAGAAATCTGTGGCTTGTTAATTTTTGACTGCAGATTTAAAGGCCAAGTGTTGCGAAAGTTCTTTTTCTGCCTCTGGAGCTTTTATGTTGCAGGAGCAGAAGAGTCCACGAGTGAACCGCAGCAAACTGCAGGTGGGATGGTCCTCTTTATGCTTCAGGGGGTAGTTTGAGAAGAGTCCGTCACTGTGGATGAGGCGATGTCTTTAACTGCGTCCCAGGTTTTTAGTCCTGTCTGGGGTATTCCATGCAGGTTTGGAACAGCGATGGACGAGGGAAGGTTGTCCTTGCGCAGAATTGAGCGCAGAGACGCTTTTGAAGGTTGAGGGAGAAACGTGCTCCAGTATCATCTAATAAGTGACCAAAAAAGGTCACGATGATCTCTTAGGTGTGGCCAAAGTGAAGCTGCTTGTGGGGGTCATCGCTGGTAGCAATAGTGCAGATTTACCTGAAATTGTTCCTTGTTGCTGGGACTTAAGTTGGTTGTATAGGTTTAATTAAAAGCCAGAGAACTGCATGAAGGGTTTAGGAAACAATGTAGCTAAAAGCGAACAGAACGTGGTTTTGCAGAAACAAAAAACCAGAGGTTTTGCTGAAAGGGAAACATCCTATACCAATTTACATGCCTTGAGTGGTAACAAATGGACAGACCCTTTGAAGGGGATCCATAATTGGAAGTCTTTACGTGTCTAAAAAATTGGAAGCACCATTTATTCTTCTCTGATTGTATATATTTTCCAGGAGACCTACAAATCTTAGGGGGTTTTATGCTTTATGTCAGGGTCAATTTCTAACGTAATTGGAGACTGTTGATCTACACGTACAATGGTGTGGTCGATATAATCTTCTGTTTCATAGTAGGCGCTCTACACATTTTAACTCGAGAACTAGGTAACTATCACGTTCATGGCCAATGTGAGTCTGGGATTGCGACCATTGCGGCTAATGGACAAAGTCTGAACTGGAATGAGAATTTAGAACTTCTTAATGCGTTTTCTGTGATTCCACGATAATTTAAGGTTGCCAAAGCCCTTTCAGTGCCTGTTGAGCAACAAAAAATGACATCGTGAAAGCAAGAAAGAGTCGTCTTGGCCAAGCATGCATGCGTATTCTGGGAGACCTTTAAGCGTTTTACAGTATTCAGTCGCCAAACCAAGCCCTGTCTAGGCAAGAGAGACACCTTAGGCTCATGCATTCCTGTTTGACCATTTTTTTCCAAGCTTGTCCTTTTTTTTTTTTTTTTAATGATCAAATGCTCAAAAGTATGCATCAGCATCTCAGGTATACTAGACACTGAACAATTTGCTAGCATAGCCTTGGGTGCTGGTATTAGTATGTTTAAAGTCAATTTTGCATTGGATGTTTTGTTTTAAACTCTGGCTTATTCCATTTTGTCAACCAAAGGGCTGATTTAATGGATGATTTTCTTGACCTGTGTCTTTTAAGAAATAAAGGTAAGATGTGTTGATCTCTTTTGAGACCCTGATGAACGATGCTCTGTTGAGAACACCTCTGAGTTACTGCAGCTGACAGTGACCTGTCCGGAGTGTTGGGAAGCTCCACAACACACCTGTAATCCTAAAAACACTCGCAGAGATAGTAAGCTCCTGTGTATTGCAGCACTCCCTTGGCCAGTGTGTGTTTCGGAGTTCCAGAAAGGTGTAAAATGCCGTGGCGGAGGAGACTTCATTGGAGAGCAAGAGAATTTGAGTTTCTCTTAAGGACTGGTAGGTTTTGGGGAGGGGCTGGATGTTCGTTCCCTCTGAGCATCCTATTTGTACAGTCAAAGAGTGGATTTATAGTGTATTAGTGGTTTTGAAGTAACCTATTTAGCAGTAAACTGGCTTCTTGGTGTGGGTTATTTATGTCTGTAGAGTATGAGAGATCTGTCTTTCCATGAACGTGTATTTCTCCATGTGTGTCCTTCAGGTCATTTGGTGCCGTTTCTTGCTAGATAGGAGTTGCATAAAAAGGAGCTGTTTAGAAAATAGCTGTGACTAGAGGTAAGGAAATCTGACAAAAATACTTCCAGGGATCTTAAGAGAGCAGTGGGGCATTTGTCAGTCAGGGTGTGACTGCCTGCTTGGCTCTGGCATGGCATTAGGCCTCTCTGGGGTCCTAAGATGAAAAGAAAACTAAACTGCTTTTAAAGAGGAAGACGAACAGTCCCTGCCTGGCAGGGAAGAGGAAGGGTTAGCCAGATGCCGCTTGGAGAGGGGGGATTGCGGAGAGAGTCTGGGAACATTGTAGGGAAGCAGTAAGAGGAGTGGAAAGCTGCAGACAAGGCCGAGGCATTGAGATCTGCTGGAATATTGTCCCTCGTCTCTCTTTATGATGTACTTTGGGTTAATGGATTATTCACTTCTCTGGAAAAAGTGTTTAACTGTCATCAGTCACTGGTCACAGGTTCCTGCAGAAAAGTGCAGTGCGAGGTCGGGTGGCTGGTGTGTTTCGTAGGGCTAGACGGAGGAGGAGGAGGAGGAAGGGAGCCTCGGGATATAATCTTAGAGGTGAGAAGATCTTGGGTTTTGTACAGTGAGTACCAGCGTCCCTCGCCTGCGGGGTGAGCTGCTGAGGCGTTGCAGAGCGGTGGAAGGCCTCTCTGCCCTGTTGCAGCTACGGATGGAGAAAACACTTGTGTATCCCAGAGGGTTTGGTTAAAGGAGGCCAGTCTGTGGGGATCCAGCCTAGGAGAAGGGCAGGTGGAGGCTTGTTAGCTGGAAAGGGTGTCTGGAGAAACTGGGAGAGAGAGATCACAGATACCATTCATCCCTGCACGTTTAGTCTATCCAAACTTGAAGCTGCTTTTTGAGTCAGCAGCCCTCTTCTCTCTCTTGCAGAGCTTAGCAGAAAAGCGTGTCTGGAAACCACCTCCTTATGGCACAATGTCTTCCGCAACGTAGCTTATTAGCCCAGCTGGCACGTTTATGTCGAGCTGGCCTTGGGCACCAGGGGCGATGGGTCTGTCCTGGTTTCCCGTGTTTACCTCTGAGCTGCAGAGTCAACAGGATCCACCTGCCCTTGTGCCGAGGCGCTTTGCTGCAGGTTCCTGCTTCGTCTCCATCCCATGCCTGTGAGCTGCTCGTAAGGGCAGTTGTTGTTGTCTGCTTAGAGACGCCGTCTCCATAAACAGGCAAAACAATACCTACACTAAGCTCATGTGGAAAGCCAGAGGTTAGGTATCAAAATCCGATAGCTAAATCATCCTACTACGAGAATTAGTGGGAAATATTGATGATGGAATGCAGTCACAGTGCTGCCTCTTGCTATTAAGCCTGAGAGTGAAGCAACTATTACTTAACACGTGAGTAAATGAGGTTTAAAGATGCTTAAAACATGAGGTGTCTTCCTGGGCATGCGTGCTAGCATTCCCCATGCTAGTTCTGGAGTAAAAGGAATGTGGATTAAAAAATATATACACGATGGACAAATATGTACACGCTAGCTCAGTTTTAGGCTGGCCAGAGGGTTCTAGGGAAGCCCCAATTTATGCACTAGAACAGATGGTGGGGTCCAAAAAATCTCAGCTGATTGCTCCAACGTTGGGGGGTGAGTTGAGCTTCTTCTGTCACGCTGAACTTGAGGCGTGTGGCAGAGGACGTTGGCTTACCGGTCACATCAGCTGCAGAAACTGGGCTTGGACGGTGGTGATTTGGGCTGGTATGTGTACATCTGGGCTGTGAACTGGTCCTGGGGAAAGTACGGCCTCGTTAGTCCTCGCTGGGCACGGACTGGGAGCAGGTTTGCCGTGCAAAGTCCTCCCATCGTCCTGACTCGCGTTCAAGGCCTGCGCTCTCGCTGTGGGAGTTTTATCAATTTTTTTCTCATCATAAATACAAAATAAGACTGAAATACAAACCGGGAGGGCTGCTTGTCTTCTGCTGTCTGCAGTAGGGACGTTCATCTTCAGAGACCTACAAACTACTGGGCCTTTTCTCTCTGTGTTGTATCGTAGACATGCCATGACTACCCTAAAAATCCTGCTTTTCTGCTGCAAGAAAATCCAATTTTCGGTCTGTCTGTATGGCTTTGCTACCTATCTGTAGGTCTAATGACGTTGCTGTGCTCACCGCGGAGCTGCGTAGAGGAGCCAGCTGCGTTAGGAAAGCAATCCAAACTTCCACTTTGTCCAGACTCTGCTTTCTGTGAGGAAACATAAATTCTTGGTACTTCCTACCCATGGGGACGCTAACAATTTTTTGAAAGCAGGTTGAAGCCGAAGCCCAGGGCTTTGGGGATCCTGGGGTGCAGGAGCCTCGTGGTTTTGCCCATGCAGTGGAAGCTCCTGTGCGACCCCGAAGTCGCTGAAGGTGGAAATCCTCGCTTTGCAGCAGCCTGAGAGATGAACCGGCAGAGAATCAGGCAGGGTTTGTCAGAGCTTCTGCCCTGACCTCAACGGCGTTATTTGTTGCTGCGTTTCTGCAAAATGTTCTTGTTTCAATGAATCAGCATTTCCTCATTCAAAAGGGGACTCGCTTGAAAATTTTGGCTTGTTCTGCTTGTGAATGCTTTGAAAGAGAATTTAAAACTGTTGGGTTATGTAGGACAAAATGGATGTTTAATGTTTTATTTTATTTATTTTTTAAGAGAACTGTAGAAAATATCAAAATGGGACAGCGCAGGGCCTGCGGTATGTAAATGTAGTGAATTACATCAGTTCTCACAGACTGGCTGGTCCTTTGCTAGGCAGCCTGTCTGGAGCAGGGTTGTGACAATCACTCTGCAATTTGAATGTTTTCTAGTAGATGTAGCTGATTTTATGGGGTTTAAATTATTTAGGTTGGTGCGTTAAGTACGTAACTCCATTAAGAGTAGGAGGGGAAACTCTAATTTCTCCTGGAAATACAGCTTTAAATGATTGCCCGTTTTCTCTTGCGAATGTAATTGGGTGTTCAGATGATAGTGTAACCTGTTGTGATTTCTAAGGAAATGCTTTTTTGGGTTTTGTTTTTGGATTGGTTTCTTTTTTTGGCTGATGATCAAATGTAGTAAATGAGAGAGAAGAGGTGGCCAAGAATATCGATGCCTTGTTTATTCACAATATAATAAGTCTTTGTTGGTTGTGGAGTTTGGGGAAAGTGGCCTTGGACATGAGTGGACACGGAATGGTGAAAGGCAAGCGATGACACAGGATGCCACCCTGGACTTGCAGGGTCTCTGTTGGCATAGAAACGTGGCTTTTCTAGGCCGATGTAGTCCTGCTCGTTGTGATTTCTCCCTAAAATGAGGATGGCCTCTTAAGTCAGGTGTTCTTCAGTCTTACATCGTTCCTTCCCATCCTCGAATTTCTTCAAGGAGCCTTTATACAAAACTTTTCAGTTCTTAGCCACTGCTATTTTTAGAAAAAAAAATAATGACATAATACTGTACATAAATGACCTAATATGTTTGTGTGCCTGCCTTTGTTCCCTCCCTCTCCTGTCCTGCAGGTAATTAAATGCCCTTGGTGTGGATCTTTGCTCTGTTGGCATGCTTGGATGCACAGCAGCTCTTCCGATAGCTTCTTTTCGTCTGCCCCATTGCAAGAAGATGGCAAAAGCAAACATTACCAGAGACATCATCCACAGACAGATCAAGGTATGTGTTAGCCAAGCGGTCGCTTGTGTTGGGTGGAGAGATGGAGGATCAGTGTTCATGCTGGATTGGGAAATACTCATGTTGTTGCCTTTACTTCTGAAAAGATCTCTGCTCTTTAGGTATTGATAAACTGTATAAGTAGCTTAAGAGAACAAACACATAGGACCTGTCGCTGTCCTTAACGAAGAGCTGGGATGAAGTATGGCATAACAGGAATACAGTCCTTCTCCATAGCAGGAGCGCACCGTGATAGTTTGACATGAGCTGGTCTGTTCCCTTTGAGTACGATGTTGAAGAGAGAAATCAGCCTGGTTGTGTTTGGGCACCATAAAGGACCCTTAGCTAGCTTCCCTCGTGAGTTTTGTCTGCTGCTTTATGTGTTCTTATCGTATGATCTTGCCATCAAAGGTGTTTTTTGACTGTAGTGAAGCTAATGATCTCTGTCTCAGTCTCTTTCTGTCTCCTTTTCTTTAAAGAGTGGTGTGTTGCTTCCTTTGTGTAGGGAAAAACTTCCTCGGTGGTCGGATCCGTCATCTGATGGCTGCATTTGTGAAATATCTCTTAACGTGAAAGGACAGACATAGCAGACACAATAGGCAATTATTACTTGGACTCAGAGGCCTTAAATCATTTGCAGCTTTGCTGGTGATCAGCATTCACGAAAGTGGTCTGTTAGTGGCCAGAATAAGGAATGAAGAGCTTGAACGCTCGCTTCACTTTGCAGTTGGGTAGCAAACTTTGTATTATAAGCTTGTAATTTAATCCATGTGCAAAGATTTATTTTACTGCTCTAACAAGGAAGGGATGGTTCTGTGGTTAGAGCGTTAGCCTGGGACTTTTTCACACTGTCTGCTCTGTTAGACTTTCGTGTGTGACCTTGGGAAGGTTGCTAAGGCTGACAGTTCCTTGTAGGAAAAGCAATATCCTACTGCACAGACCTCACAAAGCCACTGAGGTTGCAATTGCAAGGCAATTATAACTGCAGCACCTTCCACTGGACCGAGCAGTGTTTTGGGAGTGCTACCATAAAAAATATGTCAAGGGGTCTGAAGTTTGTAATGGAAGTTAGTACAAAAAAGCCTGGTTTTGTTTTGGTTTTCCTCCAGTCCCCTTATATCCCAGAATCATAGAATGTGTTGGGTTGGAAGGGACCTCTAAAGGCCATCTAGTCCAACCCCCCTGCAGTGAGCAGGGACATCTTTAACTAGATCAGATTGCTCAGAGCCTCATAAAGCCTGGCCTTGAATGGATATGTGTCTCCATTTTGTTTTCGAATAGCTTTTGTTGTGTGGAGTTCCTTACTTAACGTTGGTCTGCAGAGCTGTGATGTAGTACTAGTTCTTTGTGTCTGCTCTGTGGCTGCTAACACGTCCCTAGTACCATCAGTGCCATTTTTGACATCAGGGGTTCTCATCTATAAATGGTGATAACGAAGGCTTACGTTGTCTTTGCCTGACAATAGCATGGCATGGGACAGGAGCGGGGCTGGATCAGGTCCTAGGAAGGAATCTCCTTGGACATTAGATGTTCCATCCAAAATATGACTTGCAGTCCCTTTTCCTCATGCCTGCCTCTGCAGTTGGCCTTCTTTCATCGAAGCCATCTGCTAACGCATCTGTGAACCCTGTGAGATCACAGGGGAAACAACTGTCCTGCTTTTCTTCACCTTCATTTGTACCGCTGCGGTTCTGTGGCAGCTGTTCCCTTCCCTGTAGAACAGGCTGTGCTGTGGTACTGCAGCTACATGCCCCTACTCCATTTCTGATCAAATAAGCCATCTCTAAAGGATGCTGCTGCCCAGTTACGTTCCCCAGTGCTTTGCCCCGTGGTGGTGGTCCTTCAGGACAGATCCTGTGTAACGGCAGACTTCTCCTGAGCAGCTGTGGTCTAGGACTGCCGGCCTCAGGAGTGAGTTGCTTCTGAAATCCTCACCAAGGGATAACGACAGGCATTCCCAAGCTTTTCCTGTATCTCCTGTTTCTGGCCCAAAGTAGGCAACTTATTCTGTCTTAGTGTGGGCCTCTCAAACCTTCTCTTGGCTACCCAGCTGGAGCCTGACAGATTAACATCACTTAAAACCAATTCAGGGGCAAGGATTACAAACTGCCTGCCTGGGGAAGATGCAAATAACATCTCCCTGCTATGGGACAGGTACCTGGTGCTATGGACACCCCGATACCTGGCAAGGTCCCTGCTTCATTTGTGAAGTTCTGAAATCTTCTCTTGGAAGGGCAAAAGGAGCGTTTTGTCTGCTGTAGTCAGTGTGGCGCTTGTTTGCTTTGTGCAGGAGAGGGGTGCGCTGGGCTTCGAACGACACTATCACGTCACCGATCCATTCATTCGACGCCTGGGCCTAGAAGCAGAATTGCAGGTAAGTGAGCGGTGTTTTAACGAGCAAACCGAGCTGCTGCGTGTACAACTTAGTGCAGAAAGGACAGCATGCGGGAGTGTGTGGCGTTCTCTCTCTTGTATGGGATAGACAGCGATTACTTAGTCCCCTAAACTGCATTAGAGCCAGGAATAGCTCAGTGAGATCCTGCGGGAGCTTTCTGCATTACCTAATGCACCTACGAGACAGTCCTTAACGGGTGTGTATCAGCTAATCCTAACAGCAGCGCCTGAAAAAGGCAACTGTCAACTGTTCAAGATATTCATCTCTGATGCTGAAGAGTGTAATGTTGCCTAAAAAATAGGTTGTTGTATTGCAGTCTGACACAGCTTTAAAAGACCGTAAGATTGTCTTGGTTTGGGGGAGGAAAGGATTCTTTTGTCCCCCTTTTCAGTCGCATCTCCCCTATCAAACGCTACTCAGTGCTCTCCTGGTACAGTTGTTAGTTAATTTGGATGAAGATGGATGATACAGTCACCCAGCAGCAAGGTGCTTCTAAAAGAGTTATCAAAAGTGCATTTTCCCTGCGTTCCCGGAGAACCTGTACATGTAATTTGTCAGCCTAGCCAAGGGCTTTTGAAGCAAAGTCACCTTTCCGTGTGTACAGCAGGATTTCATCTGTAGCCTCTGAGACTAAACTGCCATTTTATTCAACACTACATTTTTCTTTATTTGTTTCATTTTGCCTTTTCTACCCCAGCTGCTAGAGCATGTCTCTCTCTTTTCTGGAGGTGCTTATCTGCCATGTGGGTGGTTGTTGGGTTTTTTTTTTTTTTATTTTTTTTATTTTTCACAGGGTTGGAATGAAAAAACCTGCTTGTATTGGAACAAGTTGTTATGTGTGGGGAGCTCGCTGTGTCCTTGTCTTAGAACAGCTCTGTTTGATAAGTCTGAAGTTTGTATAATACTGTTTTCTCTTTTTTTTTCTTTTTTTTTTTTTTTTCTTTTCCTCAGGGTCACTCTGGGTGTGTCAACTGTCTTGAATGGAATGAAAAAGGAGAGTAAGTATGTGGCTTGATTTGGGGGATCAACAAACGGATAACCCCAGGTTCTGCCAAGAGCAGGACGTAGGTCGTCTTATCATAAGCAGCTGCTTCTCATTCCTGGCAAAAGGGAGCTCAGGCTCAAAGTTTTGAACTGTAGTGGAGCTCACGCTTCAAAAGAAGCTTCATTTTGTTAAATATATCTGGATGGTATGAGGAATGCCCCTTTGGTAGAGTTCAGAAGGGAAATGGTCAGACTAAGAAGTAGAGATTGAAGGCTGCTTCTCCTCTCTTAAGTGGTATTATGGATTATAATGGATCTTCAGGATTTGCCCAGCTGGTAGTGACATTTCCCCACCCCCTGCACCGTGCTGTTAAAAGCTTCTGCTGGGGGACAAATATATAAGGGAGGAAGGTAGAGCATTTACCCTTCCCTGCAATTTTAGGGGGAAACTAAACATAAGAGCATTTCAGTTGTCCAAGTGGAATAAAGAATATCTGCATGAGAAATTACTGGATGGAAGGAAGAGCGTATATTTCTTGACAGGCCTCTTAAAAGATCCAAAGTCTGCTGTCTGATACTCTTCAGAATTATTTACCAGTGAAAATTTCACGTACTTGAAAGAGATCTGGCTACAAGGAAATAAGTTTAAAACAGCTGATGGTTGCAGATGTCAAATTCTTTTGCTTCGAATGAAGATGGGTGTACAAGGCAAACACCGCCTTGCAATACCGCTGCCACACCCTACGCTTAAAAAGCAGTTTGTGAATCACTAAATGGGGCCTGGCTCAGGACTGCTCGGGCACATCCAAAGTCCAGGAATGAATGCCTTGGCTTGGATTCGGGGATGATGTGGAGCAGTTAATGCAGCCGGGCTAAAAAGGCAAATGGAGGCCCTGCATTTTGTTGTTGACCGAATGCTCCTATTGTTTTCCCCGGTGCCATCTGAATCTGCGGTGAGCTGGTCCGATGGGCTAAACCAATGAAAAACACTGGCTTTATTTTCTCTGGAGTTGATGTTTGGCTGCTTTAGCTCCCTGAACTGGCTGAATGGATTGGCGCGTGGGGAGCAACAAGAACACATGGCTGAGAAAAGAGAGAGGAAGTAGGCTTTTTAGAGCTGAATTAACTTAATGGCTGTCTGTGGTCAAACCACTCTAAGAAATTGGTCACAGCTTAGAACAGAATAATACACGCTGCATATTTCTCTTCTCTTTCTTTTAGCTTGTTGGCCTCTGGCTCTGATGACCAGCATACCATTGTCTGGGATCCTCTGCACCACAAGAAACTCCTTTCGATGCACACAGGACATACTGCAAACATCTTCTCTGTCAAGGTATGGGATTGGAAGGAATAAACGGCTGACAAAATCAGCAACCGAAGCTGGGAAACATTTTCCTACAAGTGGTTTCCCTCCTGAAATAATTTAATATTTCTAATGTTGAGGAAAAAAATGGCATTAAATCTAATACCTGTTCCCAGGCTTATCTCATTCCCTCTGTAAAGTCAAAGGAAGTGGTTGTGGCACACTGGGATGTGTGACGAAGAGACCGTTTTGTGTGCTGCTGTAGTTGGTGACTCTTGAGTGTGCACGTTGGCATGTGTGCGATGTAGGTAATAACGTGGGTCATCCTGCGTTCCTAAAGCCAACTGCTCTGTGACCCATCACGACAGCTCAGCGATGTCTGTGTGACCAGCCTCGGCGCTTCTCAAATTTGAATCAAATCTCTCTCCCGCAGTTCTTGCCGCATTCAGGGGATCGGATCCTCATCACGGGAGCTGCAGATTCCAAGGTGCATGTCCATGACTTGACTGTCAAGGAGACCATCCACATGTTTGGAGATCACACCAACAGAGTTAAGCGGATTGCCACAGCTCCCATGTGGCCTAACACCTTCTGGAGTGCAGCAGAAGACGGGCTAATCAGGTACAGAACTCTAGTTGTTCTGCCCCAAAATTAATTGGATTAGCATCTACTCTGGTGTGTACTATGCACGGATCTGAAGAGAGACTGCCCCCGTACTAAAGAGCTTAAGCTAATCTTTCCCTTTCCTGAAACTGGAAGGAATCGTCTTGAAAAGACTCCTCTGATGCACTTTACTCAGCTCCTCTGTTTTCCCCCCACTGAAAAGGGAGGGCAAGAAAGAAACAGCCGTGTCAAATGGGAGGGAGATACAACACCAAGCGACATTTCCCTCCAGAGTCATTGAGACTCTTAAATGAGTAATGTTACTCTGAGGGTCTGGTACACTTTTCATACGAGCTACTGTTTGTGAGATCATGACTGGGAGTTTAATTTGGAACTTGATTAAATCTGTGCGCGTTATAGAGCTGCTTTTAATGGTTATCCTGATATTGAGGCCTAGCGTATATTGAACTGAGATGCTTCCAGTAACTCGTGGCACAAATGACTGTTAATGTTTATGGCGCAAATGACTGTTAACATCTCTTCATAGGTGACAGATAATTAAGTGTAGGTCACTACTGAGCAGTATAAACATGCTGCTTTGAGTGGACTTCAGTTTGGTCCCCATGGAAAGCTAACCTCTCTCCGCTTGCTGCTTCTGTTAGCTGGTGATGTGGGTTGCCCGACTCTTTCTTCCCTTTGCAGACAGTACGATCTGCGAGAGAACAGCAAACGTTCCGAAGTCCTCATAGACCTGACAGAGTACTGCGGACAGCTGGTGGAGGCCAAATGCCTGACGGTCAACCCCCAAGATAACAACTACTTAGCAGTAGGGGCAAGCGGACCCTTTGTGCGGCTCTACGACATACGCATGATCCACAACCACAGGTAATGGCAGCTGCTTTTTCTGGGTCTTCTGAGCCCTCATGAAGTTCAACCAGGCCAAGTGCAAGGTCCCGCACCAGGGTCATGGCAATCCCAGGCACAAATGCAGGTTGGGTGCAGAATGGCTTGAGAGCAGCCCGGAGGAGAAGGACTTGGGGGTGCTGGTAGACGAGAAGCTCAACATGAGCAGGGAATGCGCACTTGCAGCCCAGAAAGCCAACCACATCCTGGGCTGCATCAAAAGCAGTGTGGCCATCAGGTTGAGGGAGGTGATTCTGCCCCTCTGCTCCGTTCTGGGGAGACCCCACCTGGAGTCCTGCGTCCAGCTCTGGAGTCCTCAACACAAAAAGGACATGGACCTGCTGGAGCGGGTCCAGAGGAGGCCATAAAGATGATCAAAGGGCTGGAGCCCCTCTGCTGTGAGGACAGGCTGAGAGAGTTGGGGTTGTTCAGCTTGGACAAGAGAAGGCTCCAAGGAGACCTTAGAGCCCCTTCCAGTCCCTAAAGGGGCCTACAGGAAGGATGGGGAGGGACTGTTTATCAGGGAGTCTAATGATAGGACACAGGGTAATGGCCTCAAACTGAAAGAGGGGAGATTTAGATTGGATATCAGGAAGAAATTCTGTACGGTAAGGGTGGTGAGGCACTGGAACAGGTTTCCCAGGGAAGTTGTCAATGCCCCATCCCTGGAGGGGTTCAAGGCCGGGCCAGATGAGGCTTGGAGCAACCTGGGCTGGTGGGAGGTGTCCCTGCCCAGGGCAGGGGATGGCACTGGATGGGCTTTAAGGTCCCTTCCAACCCAAACCATTCTGTGATTCCATGAGAAATCTCTTCAAGGCTCTGGTGGGAAGGGGGCTTGCAATGATCCGGCACTCGCCCGTCTCACCGTGCAGTTTTACTCAGTCTTTTCTATCACCCAGAGTCTTTTCGAACTGCGTGAGTACAATGGGGTGGTGCGAGGCAGGCTTGTGACTGCACAGTTGTATAGGTACGAGGCCTTCCCCTTGTGTGCAAACAAGAAGTGTCGGCATAGATCAGGCTTCCAGAAGTTGAATGCTGTGGTTATAAGACTGTTCTTCTTTCTCATTAGAAAAAGCATGAAGCAGAGTCCTTCAGCTGGAGTACACACGTTCTGCGACCGGCAGAAACCCCTCCCGGACGGTGCGGCACAGTACTACGTGGCAGGTATTGGGACCTGTGCTGGGCGTGACTGATGGGACTTTAAGTTAATGCCCGAAGAAGCAGAGTTCTACCAGTCACACAAGAAACTACTGCTTGGAAGAGTTCTTCCCTGATACAGGGATGTTCCATGGAATTGCAAATTGCAGATTATTAACTTCAATGCTGTGAATTCTTGCTTGTGTTACCTGCCCGCTTTCCCTGGTTTGGCGGTGTTGTGTGGTCGTGAGCCGGCCTTACTTCTTCTTGTCTAGCGTAAATGTCTTTTTGTCACTTTTATTGGAAAGCCAAGGATTGGATAACCTGGGTGCTATAGGCTCCTGGAACTGGTCCCAGCCAGGCTGCTGTTAAAAATCTTTTTGGCACAGAAGTGTTTTATCCTCATCCTGCAGATGAAGAATCAGCGATGCAGTATCTGGGCAACCTAGATGACATTCTTCTTCACTGCTTGTTGTTTACTATCTTATTTTTCCCCCAAATGTTTGGGTTTTTTTAAAGTATCTTAGACCACCACGTTCAGCAGACCGGTTTTGACAGTCTTGCTTCTGATGAGTCCCGCTAGAGGATTTCTCAGGTCCCCTGAATTGGTCATGCAACACATCTGCTGTCTGAAGCAAAAGAACCTGCGCGTGAGCTGAATACTTAGGAGCCTTGGTTTGGTTGTGCTAAGGGCTTTATTAAGGCAATCTGATTAGAGGGTTGAAGATGGTGGTATTTGTTTGCAGATGGCCACAAATCGCAGAAGCCAAATGCGCAGTGAATCCCTAAAACTGCGATTTGCTGGGTTCTGCAGACTTCATTGTTAGCAAGCTGGTCATAATCCGGTCTTCTCTTCATACGGAGATGGCCCTGTGGAACTGATACCTAGAACTTGTGAAAAGGCAGCTACGCACATCTGGGTGTTTCGATGGCTGATGGAAGGATTCAATAAACAGCAGTAGGAAATGGAAAATCCCTTAGGTGCATGTGCTTCATGGCGTTGCTTTCCTAACGACCCCTTGTGAAAGGGAGCACCTGGGGTAGGACAAAGACAACTGGTTACGCTAATACGTATGAACCTTTTCTCTCCACAGGGCACCTCCCGGTGAAGCTTCCAGACTACAACAATCGGCTGAGAGTTCTGGTGGCCACGTACGTCACCTTCAGTCCTGATGGCACTGAGCTCTTAGTCAACATGGGAGGGGAGCAGGTAAGACGACAGCTAAAGTTTGGCAGAAAGCTTCACATTGGGTTGTGTTTGTTGGGTCACTCTGCGTTATTGGGCGTTCTTGAAAACGGGTATAGCAACTTCTCCGTGGGTAATATGGTTGATTTTAAACTGCTTTCTGATTCGTTCAGACTAAATGCTTGGTATTAGGGATTTATTTGTTATGCTACCACTGATCAAACTTGAACCACGTTCTATTCTGGTTTTCCAATTCACGTTTTGTTCTCTGGAAGAGGAAAAAAAACCCAGAGTTCTGGAACTGACCTTTGCTGACCTAGAAAAGATTTCCTAACTCATTCTTGAAACATCAAACTGCTTCTGTAATAGAATCTAGTGAATAAGGAACTTAGAGAAGCAAAGGCCTTCACCTGAAGCATTGATTGCTTTAATTTTAAGTGCTGGGTGATATTCATGGATCTTTTGTAAAGCCTATCAGTGAAATGAGAAAATCCTCCTGACAGCATTAATCAGCATGGATTAAGCAGGAACTTTGCTTGTGGGCAGGTTACTCTGTGGTTGTCCTCTACAGATCTTTCTCACACTTGTGCTCGTTCCCTTTAAGAGAAGGTGCTGGGTTGGGTGAATTGTCGGTCTGATCGGGGCTGTCAGTCCCTATACCAGTACTGTTTTAAATTAGGGCTTCACAGGGCTGCTTTCGAAGTTTCTCAGGAAATCCTGGCTTCAGCTTAGAGAGACTTTTGCCTTGGTATAGCGTACCACCTCTTCTCTGCCAATTATGTTTGATTTGTTTACGATCACTGTGTTAATGAAGGAGTTAAAACATCTTGGAGTTGAAGCTTTCTGAACAGGTCAGTTTGAACAGGTCAGTTTGTGGTCAGGTCATCTTTTAAGTTCTGTAGGCGTGCAGAGGGCTTCCTTACCTCATTTCTCAGCGTTACTCTTTCTGAACCCAGTACTGTTATGGAACGTGCCACTGGTGCTGCCGTCATCCTGTGTGTACATGTCTATAACCAAGATTCCTGGTTAGAAAATTGGCAACAGCAAAACACAAATGTGATACCGTGTACCTGTCTAGCCCTGTTTTATTTCTGTTCTATTTCACTGACACTTTTTTTGTCTCATTCTCTGTCTTCATTCCTCAGGTCTATTTGTTTGATCTAACATACAAACAGCGACCATACACTTTTCTTCTCCCAAAGAAGTGCCATACTTCAGGGGGTAAGTATGATGCTGTCATGAAAGTGAGTGGGAGGCAGAGTGGGATCACGTACGACACAACTATTTTTCAGGGTGCAGCCCAATCTGGGCAGGAGCAAGGGAAATGAAGCAGGGCATGGTTGTTGCTGGGTTGTTTCTGCAGTGTGCTTCAGACCCTGAGTTCTAAAACTCTGGTACAGAGTGACAAAATGTGTGTCTCGAGGGGAGAAGGGAGCTGTTGAGAGGTGTCTGCCTGTCTGAGCTAAGGAGAATGTGTAAAGCTGTGCACGAAGGATAAATTAGGCTTCATAGAGAGGTTGAGGTCCTGGTATCCTGCCTTCAACTAAGGGGGAAAACTTTTTGGACAGGCATGGAAATGGTATATGGTTTTTACTTTTTTTTTTTTAAACTTATTAGTAAAATGTAGAATACATCTATTACCCCCGTATACACCCATTAGGAAGGAGACAGAATAATCTCTTCCCTAGTCTAAGAATCTGGCCTGGCACTAATATCCCTTCTGGTGATGAGATAGTTGAATCAAAAAGGCATTTATTTGATGAGTAAGTAAATCCAAAAGCCTTTTTATTCCTGGCCCTGTTTCTTACGGGGCCTGTTCGTACACAGATACTGCAGGCGGTATGATGGCTGCAGCATTATTCCCCGGGCAGAGGCTGGCTCTTATCAGGGAGTGTTCCCAGCTCGGCCCGGTCCCTGGTCTCCGAGCGTTCTGGCAGAGTTTGATCTGTGTACTCAGCGTGCCTTAGGCCTTAATCTAACACTCATATCCTGGTAGCAAATCTATGCCCTGCCTGCCTTTCTCTTCTGTCTCGAAGGTATGTGGGTGATCTGTGCTGCGGTATCTGGTGAGGGCAGGCTTTGAATGGCAGGACGGCATTTGAACAGGCTCACGGCGGTGCGGTTGCAGCAAACGCTCCACCCTGTTGGGCACAGAAAGTTCAGGCAAAGGCTGCGGAAAGGCGGTAGCGGTGCAAAGGTTGAACTTCGTGTGCGTGCACGTCTCTGCACACTGACATCCCCGAGCGGTTCGGTGGACTGGTTGGGCAGTGTCCCCGGTTTCCCAAGCTGGGAAGTGGCCGCAGGAACACTTCCAGCTGCAACATAAATGCAGTTTGCAAAGCTTGAAGCTGAATATTTTCTATAGAAACGGCAGATGATGCGCCTGTGTGACCTTCCCAGGATTGTAAGCGCTCTTTGAGCAGTAGGGTAAGAAAAGAAAGAAAGGAAAAAAGCATCCGGAATTCCTTTGCTGGATTCCTCCAGTGGTTCCCCTCCTCACCCTTGTTCTTTCAAATGTTCAACAACTTCGCTCTTTATCTGAGATACTTATTCTTTATCTGAGTGAATCTAAAATACAAAGTTATTAATGTTACTAAATGCTTCTGCAGTTTTAAATGTCAGGCGTCCGGTGATCAGTCAGATACTCGGATTATGGCCTAGACTCAGTCTGAAGGCAGTTCAAGCGCCCTCTCTTTGTGTGTGTGTACTTGGTTCTGTGTGTATCTGGTTTTCTGTTCTAGAATTGTATTGCAAAGGGTACTGCAGAGACTTCATAGTAAGTGTAAGAAGGCAAATCAAATCCAGGTGGCTGGAGAAGGGGGGGTGCGTGGAATCACGGAAGTTTTATTTCTGCTCTGAATGGGGCTGTGGCGTTGGCTTGGCTCTGCTGTAAAATAAAACCCTGAAGCTTCAGATATTGGTTTGTGTAATCTGCATTGGTACTTAGCATGGCTGTATTTATTATTATTTTTTTTTTCTGACCTTCAGAAGTGCAGAATGGAAAAACCTCTACCAATGGAGTGTCGAATGGCATCCATCTCCACAGCAATGGCTTCCGCTTGTCTGAAGGAAGAGCACATGTGAGGTAAGGGGACCAGTCTACCTACATGAAAGCCCTACGGCTTTGTTCATGTCCTCTTCCTCTTGCTAGGGTTAGATGCTGCTAAACAAGGTGTGAAGTCCGAAGCCATTTGGTGTATTGACTTCATTGTCAAGCAGCCTCTGTCCTAGGAGCTGTATTCGTTTCTGATAAGCGGGCTAGGAGCAAGAGTCAGATCAGGCAAGAGCGTCCTGGGAGAAATGCTGTCCGTGAGGATTTTTGCCCTCTTATGATGAATTACTGCAGACAAAACTAAAAAAATGACTTTTCAGGTTGGGAAGCAACGTGTTCTGAGTTGTCCTGACTGGTTGTTACTTCCTGGCCCGCAGGAACTGTGTCTTGGTAAATGGGAGAGGCTGTCAGGTCGAAAGAGCCTTGCTTCCCTTTGTCATTTTTTTGGGCACCTGCCTGCTGCAAACTGAACTGAAGCGACCAAATTTGCATTACGACAGTGACTGGAGCCATTGCTCCTGCAGTCTGCACGTGAGCTAGGAACGGATGGAGAGCCCTCTTCCGTGGTTCCTGCTGCTTGCTTTCTTTAGGAGCAAAATGCAGTTGGGGAGAAGCAAACTCGAAGCACATCTTGCTGACTGTTTTTCTTCCAGCTGATGACACATGGTTAAAAGTCAAGGCACAGTTGCTTAATACCATATATGGGTAGTCTAGGTTCCACCAAAGTCACTTTGTTGAATGTTTTCAGCTTGTTTCCTCTAGATGGCCCCTCCACCACAGCAGCGGAGATGTGGCTGGAATTTTGGGTTGCCTGAGCATGGGCCTTGGGCAGCCCTGTGAACTCCCCGACGCTTGGTTTCCTTCTGAATTTGCATTTGGTTATACATTGCTAAAGGAGGACTGGAAATGGTTTTTTTTTTATGCAGTCAAAGCAAAGATGTGTTTGTGAAGTCTGAGGCATTAGATGCTTAAAATACACGCTGGTCAATTTTAGGTGGGTGTCTGTATATAAAGAAAAAATGGAAACAAACAAACGATAGTCAAAAAGAAACCTTCCTCCTAAATTCAGGTTCTTCAGGTACATGGTCTCTTCTGCCTTTTTTTTTTTTTTTTGGAACTTTTGGTTTGCTGTGACTTGCTAAGCTAGGACAAAACACTGCAGACGTTTAACTGGAGTTAACAGAGCATGTGAGACTTACTTATGCTCCTTTCTTCTTTCCCTTCAGTCCCCAAGTGGAGTTACCTCCATATCTGGAGAGAATCAAGCAGCAAGCCAACGAGGCCTTTGCTTGCCAGCTGTGGACTCAAGCCATCCAGCTATACAGCAAAGCAGTCCAGAAAGCCCCCAACAATGCCATGCTGTATGGAAACAGAGCTGCTGCCTACATGAAGCGCAAGTGGTAAGGAAGCAGAGAGTATCAAAGAGTTTAGTGTCACAGGTGCCTGACTTCTGAGAACCACGTTGTCCTTGTTGTCCACTGCGAAGCACCTGGGCTCCCTCTGCGTGGAGCAGGGTTGGGGTTATTGGATCAAGCAGTAAAGTGCGTCACCTCTGGCACAGAACACGGGGAAATTAACAGCCACAGATCCTGCACAGGCAAGCACAGCTGGTAGTAGCTCATCTTTTTGCCTACTGGCATGCTGAGTAATGTTCTGTTCCTTTCCTGTCTAAAAAGAAACTAAAAATCCACTTCTGAGTAACAGCATTATGAGTGTCTCCAAGGGTGTTTGTGTTTCGTTGGATAGTTCTGATCTGCATTAGAGTACGGCTCTAAATTTGCTGTCAACAGATGAGGTAATGGTTACTATGCTTTATAACTTCCTATCTCATGGTATGAGGCTGTTGCAGGACTGCCCGGTGTTGCTTTGGTTGCTGCTTTAGCCAAGCAACTAGTCCTGCAGATAGTCAGACGCGTGACCTGGCGGTTCCCGTGCTGCCCCAGCTACCCCACACTCTCCCGGACTGGAAACAAACCTCTCCGAGGGATCCGGGGAGGTGGCAGCTGGTGCCTCGGCATCTGCGGGAGGTTCTGTCTTGGTTGTTGCAAAATACGCTGTTAGCCTCTGCAGTAGGTAACGTCTTCTCTGACCAATAGCCAGGGCTGCAGCTGCAAGATACAGCTCAGTTATTTTGGTATCCGTCCCCTTGAGCAGAGTGCGACTGAGTAGCATGACTTGCCATTAACATATTTAAAATAGCTGTGGTCCTTCATCTACATTTGCTTTTGTGAGGATATCCTTCTCCTCTCCCTGCTGGAATCCACAGGATGAATTCTCCCATCTTCTTGCCAAGATAAAGAGCAGCCAGCAGTTGTTGTGACTGTTGGTAACTGGCCTACTGGCTGTTTTGCAATAGGAGAGATTTGGGAACTGCCTCAAAAAGACCTCAGTGTTCAGAGGGAGAAGAACAATAGTTTGCGATTAAGGAATGGAAGGCAGAAGCTGAGGGCTGATCGCATGAATGGCATTTTTCTTATAGGAAACGTTTTTCCCAAAGGATGTTGGCAAATCTCAACCTTTCTGTGTGTCAGCTAGTGCTTTGCTACAGTTTTCGGTAGCAGGAAGACGTGAAAATATATGCACCATGGGTTTCTGTGGCATGCAATGATTAGAATTTAAATAGTTCGGAGCTGCTATCTTCTCAGGTGCCAAAAAGACAGGGCACTTTACTGCTAGGAACTGGCGTATGGCAGAAGGTGGCTGGGATGTCACTGAGGAGGAGAGTGAAGTCGTTGGACGGTGACCCACGCTGAACCACTGTGCGGCTCTAAGGTGTCCTTGGCGTTTGGAGCAGCACCAGCTGTAGGCCACCCCGCAGGGCTTGCTTTGGTCTCGTTCTCTGAGTAACAGAGAGATCTAGAAAAAAAGGAAGGTCTGTAATTTCCTAACCTCTCCTTGCTCATCTCCCTTCAGAGGCTACTCGTACTCTGCAGCGCTTCTGGGGCTGTCCTGTTAAAGTTTGCTCATAAGAGCCAACTGCATCACTCCGCAGGTTGCTTTTAGCAGCCTGTGTTGACAGTGCTTAGCTGGTTTCTAGTTAGAGGATTTTTGCACAAGCTGAGTCAAACCTGTAACAGTGGGAGAAGTCAGTGCCTGCTTTACAGCTCCACGTGTCCATTTTCACACCGCTCTTTTGGGCTGTCTGACACTGGTAGTTGAGGCTGAAGGATTTTTGAGGGTGGCAAAGCAGCTAATAGCCCAGTCAGCCCTGAAAATGTGAGACACCCGTCTGTCATCATAACAGGTAACTTGCATTCCCTCTTTCTTTCAATACAAGTGGCCTGATGCTGTGCATCCAGCCTCCGAGATTAACACAGACACGGTGCTGCAAAGATATCCAGCCTCCGGGATTAACACAGACACAGTGCTGCGAAGATAGCCCTCCAGAACCGTGGTGGTTCTGCTCTGCCACGGATCTTGTGGACAAGGCATTCCAGCTTCTGTGTGCGAGTAAGGTGTAGTACGTGGCCAATATCCACCTAGACAGGAGGCAGCAATAGGCTGAACGGTTTGCAGAACACTCTTGTGGCACTGAAGAAGCGCTGCTTAGCCTGTAACCCAAAGATCTGGAGCTCCCTTTAATGAGTAGAGACACAGGAGCCCCCTGACAAAGGTTCCATGTGATCTCAAATGAAAATTGTTGTCTCGTGGGAGGTACAGGGCAACTCACCCCCTTCCTTACTTTGGTCGGTGCAGTGCACATAGGTTACAGGTGTGAAATGTTGTTGTTATTATTATTAGCCATCATATGGAGACTTGGCACTCTCTTAAGACAGATTGTGGGGTGTCTGAAGAGTTTAGGCTCGATGCTGATACACCAGGAGTATCGGCCCTGGCTGACTTCTCAGCCTCTCTCAGTCTGAACTGAATACCAGCATGCGAAGCTTGTCACATTTCTCCTGCTTCCAGGAGAAACTCCCACAGCCATGGAGCTTAGGGAAATCAAGCGTAGTCTCCAGTAACTGTAAATAGGATATAAATATCCATTGTGATACCAGTTTGCTATACCACTTATTTCTAAAACTTCAAGGTTTTTCCTATAAAGGTGAGAAAAGACTGCTGCTTTAGGCATGCATCCATCGGGGCTATGAAGCGTGGTGGTTCTGTAGCTCATTCTTGAGGGCTACAAGTGGCTGTGACTGTGGACAGGGAAACGTGCTGCCACGCTGCGCGTCCACAAAGGGGCACGCGTGAGCTGCCGTGCTCTGCCGAGGCCCTGCTCGCCTTCCAGGAGAGGCCTTGTGTCTGCTTGGCCAGAGGGCTTGTGCATCCTCCATCTTCAAAGGACTTCCCTAAATGTGTTCTATCAGTGAGCTCTGCTCCGGCGGATTTAAAATGGCAGGTCAAGACTTGCTGGGCTTCCCTGCATGGTCGCATTACAGGGCTGCCTGCGCGCGTGTGGAGGTGGATTCGAGAAGCTGGGCTTGGTCAGATGGTGCCCCTGGGAAACAGCAAATGCTGTTAGTACGTGAGCTTGTGGGGTGTCTGCTTGCAGAGAGAGAGCTGGAAACAGCGAGCTTTGGAGGAAAATGGGGGCTGGGAAACGGCAGTGGAAAATGTAAGCTGTTTCTGCTTGCACTATCTAATCCAAACCTCCCTTTTCTTCAGGGATGGGGACCATTATGATGCTTTAAGAGACTGCTTGAAGGCCATATCCTTGAATCCATGCCACCTGAAGGCCCATTTCCGTCTTGCCCGCTGTCTCTTTGAACTCAAGTACGTGGCAGAAGCACTGGAGTGTCTGGATGACTTTAAAGGGAAGTTCCCAGAACAAGCACATAGCAGTGCCTGCGATGCACTAGACAGGGACATCAATGCCGCCCTCTTCTCCAAGAGCGATAACGGTGAGTGCCAGTGTTCAGTGGGGTTCTTCAAGGTTATTCTAAAATCTAATGATCGGACAAGGGTTTTTCTCCTTAAACTGCCCCTCTGAAGTAAAGCTCCAACTTCTGAGAGAGATTGATTGTTACTGTGCACCAAAACTGGCCTGAGCCTGTTCTTTCCTTGCGCCTGGTCCTGGTTTGCTCTTGGGCGAGAGTATGATAAAGGGAGTCTGATGTACCCAGGAGATAATCTGGAAGGAAGCTTGTGCTCTAAGCCCCGCTCCCTACTGGAATTGTCCTTAGCTCTTCTCTAAAGCTAAGGGTTGGGGTCTCCTAGGCTGCTGTTTGCTTAGAACGTGTTCCTCCCCGAATTGTGATGAGGGAAATCTGTTGTCCTTCCAGCTGAAGACAAGAAAGGAGGTGGCCCCATCCGACTGCGAGCCACAGGCCGCAAGGATTCCATCTCAGAGGATGAGATGGTGCTGAGGGAGCGCAGCTACGACTACAAATTCCGATATTGTGGCCACTGTAACACTACCACAGACATCAAAGAGGCCAATTTCTTTGGCAGGTATGTTGGCAGAGCGTAATAGGGATGCAGGACAGGAGTGTGAGCAACAGCAGAATGCTCTCTTCCATCGGATAAAGCCTCACGTGTAGCCCCGTGTGACTGTTCATAAAATGACGCTGACAATGGTTTGCAGGGTTGAAAAAGATGACAGAAACCTTCCTCCTTGTGTGGCTGCATGAATAGCAGGTTCAGTAGCAGATCCACAGAGGACCCGGTTGGGCTAGCATTTCAGAAAAGCCATTTGGGATTGAAAACATGAATCCTGGGGCTGGAGGGAACCAACACAGAAAGCTTTATCTGGATCCCTAAGCGTGAGGGGTGGCAGCCTGCTGATTATAGACGCCAACTGAGATTCTCGTATCTGCTAGAGACTAGCTTTGGCTCTGAGCTGTGATCTCCAGTCTCTGCTCCTCTCACCCTAGCAATGCACAGTACATAGTCAGTGGGTCTGATGACGGCTCCTTCTTCATCTGGGAGAAAGAAACCACCAACCTTGTTAGAGTGCTGCAGGGAGATGAGTCGATCGTGAATTGTCTCCAGCCTCATCCCAGTTACTGCTTCCTGGCCACCAGCGGCATTGACCCGGTTGTACGACTGTGGAACCCTAGGCCAGAGGTAAGACCCGCACTAAAAGACCGTCTTGTTGTCAGGAGGTGTGACACACACCGGTCTTTCCTACTGGGATCTCTTGAGAGTTGCAGCAGTGGTAACAGCCCCTCTTTGGTCCTGGTGCTGTCTTGCTGAGTCCTCTCCCTTCTTTGTCTTGCAGAGTGAAACCCTCAATGGCCGCGTGGTAGTAGACATGGAAGGTGCTTCCCAAGCCAACCAGAGACGAATGAATGCAGACCCGCTGGAGGTGATGTTGCTGAACATGGGGTACCGGATTACAGGACTGACCAGTGGTGGGGCTGGAGGCTCAGATGATGAAGACAGCTCAGAGGGGCAAGTCCAGTGCCGGCCCAGCTAAAACAGAACTGCCTCTCCTTCCTCTAATTGTTTGGCTGAAAGGGAACCTAGTTTCCTTGGTCCTGAACTTTCTCTGATGAATGACTGCACTGTTTCGCACTATGCACAGAGTAGGACAAGCTGGCAGGGGCAGGAGCGGCCGTCTCTTTAAACCATCGCCACCACCTCCTCCTCCTCCTCCCATCACGCTACTGAGCAGCATGGCAGTGCAGTCCGGGGTTTGCCTTTAGTGGAATTTAGTCCCAACCAGGGGTCTTTGAATTGTCTGTAAGCAGTGTGAGCTGGTGATTTTATTCCCAGAGCTGCTGAGTGATCTGGTACAGAGGATGTTGCCTGCATTCATGCATTTGCAGAGGGGATGTTAAATTCCTGAATAAAATACAAACCTAGGGCAGGGGTTATGGAATGAATTTACTGCAGTGATCTTGGTCTTGAAAGCTTGACTCTGCTTTTGTGCTACCAGCCTGTCTAGAGGCCCCTGGTTTAGAGTTGTTGGCCTTGAAACACCTGGTTTGTCCCATAACATCTTTCTTCTGGCTTCCATCTCTAACGCGTTGTCACCAGACGTGGCTGTGTTGTATTAAGGACTGGATATTGCCTATCTTGTCCCTGGGCATGTCTTAGTTGATGGATCGGTGAAGGCACTGAGTATGTGCAGCTCAACAGGGCAGGATGCGCTTGCCCAGCTCTGACACTTTCTTCTGTGGTCTGTGGACCCGTGGAGAAAGGAGACAGCAATGGAGCAGGTTTGATCAGAGGCCTAGGACTCGGGTAGCTAAAGCTACTGAGGAAGGGGGCTGGTAACAGCACTCTTTCAGACCTTCTCTCTCCGTTGCCCAAAATGTGTGTGGCTGTATTCACCTTCTCCTCTCCGTGCCACCTGTGTTGGAGCTGAGAACGTTGCCACCACGTATATGTTGCATCTAATGTTTTGAGCTTTTAAACAGCAGCATTTTTGTGCAGTCAGCTGCTCTGTCTCAGCCAAGGTGGGCCTTCTCCGCCTCATTGTTGGTGTAACATCTGATGGATTCGTGGTCCTCTCAGGAACCCTCCTTCCTCTTCCCGTTCTCCGCACACTGACTCTGGCTGCACGGCCAGGAGCACACCTAGAAATGCAGCACTGTACTTCCATTCCTCCCCCTCTCGTGTAACATGCAGTCCTGTTCTCCCCTCTTGCAGTTGCCAAACACTAAATATCAAATAGATCTTACACAGCTGTGCAACAACCGAATCCGAAGAGGTTGGTTTGGTTTTTTTTCTAGGACTATCAACTAAGACCAAAGAGCCCCTGGAGATCTTAACTGCTCTGCGCTGTCTCGTATCTCTTACCGCTGAAGGTCTGAACATGCTAGCCTTGGTCCCAGGGGTGTGCGATGTGTGTCTGGGAGTGTGTGCGCATGTGTGTCTGCTGCATTAGGGCTGTTCTTCCATGTGGTGCAATCCCTGGTCTTCCTGTTCCTGCTGTGGAAAGATGAGAGGCCTCCCTTTCCTTCGCTGGCTGCTTCTGGCTGCCAGGCGTTGATGAGAGAGACTGCGCAGTGCTGGCTGATCAAGGTAACCGGCTTCCTCTCCCTTCCAGAACAGTCTCTACGAGATGAGTGAGCCTTGTGCAGGAGGGAGAGAGGTCACAGAGGCTCAGAGCTGGCAGCGTCTCTCCAAGGACACTTCCCTGCATAGCGAGATCCCCCGCGCCCCCCTTGCAATCGCAGTGGAGCTCGCTGGGACCCGATCTCTGCCCCTCAGACAAAGATGTCCATCTGCTCTTTCACGCGTGGGTGAAAAGGAGCCTTAGTGACCCCCGCTTTTGTGGGGGCATGCCCCTCGGCAGCCAGAAAGGATGGGCTACCCTCGTGCTCTGCTGAGCCGTGATGGCAGACTCGCCCTCCCTCTTCTCCTCCTGAAGCAGAGCTCTCCTGGGACAGATTGTCACTTGGCTGCCGAGGGCACGTTTGCTTGTTTTCCTGCAGTGCCAGCTTGGTAGATGGGACTATTTGCTGAGTTTACCTGTTTGGATGTGTACAAGCTCCCCCACCCCAGGTGTACTCTGGCACTCAACGCTCTTCAAAACCCAGAGGCAACTGAAAATTCGTCTCACTTGGGTGGCTTTTTGACATGGTCTGGCCTTTTCTTTTTTTGCTTAAGGCTTTTCTACTAGACGCATCCTCTTTTTTGTTGGGGTTTTTTTTTTTTCCCCTTCTCCTCCCACTCAAACTTTTTTTTTTTTCCAGCTTTCAGTAGACAATGTCTGCAGACTTTGATTTTTAAACTGAGAGACTGAGATGGAAAGCTCTGAAAAGAACAGACCTCTCCTTCCCCATTCACCTTTTGCTGTGGCAGCTATTTTTTGTTGTTTTTACCCTTGTGAGACAGTGCAGCTCTTTTACCTGCCAGTTGCAGTGTGAAAGCTACAAGATTCCCTGCCTCTGCAGTGGATTGCTTTTTTTTTACTGGCTGCTTTGGTTAAAAAAAGATAAATAATAATGGGAGAGAAGGGGAGAGAAAAAAAAAATATCTTTCCGCCTCTAGCCCCTTTTCCCCTTGTCGTGGGCAGATAACCTGCTTTGTCGCTTGTTAATGAGGAATTTGTATTTATTGGTGAAGGAAAAAAACATGCTGGGGAAGTAGGGAGAAGATGTTGCTTTATTGACCTCTGCTGTTTACTTCAACCCCCTCTTTGGGAAAGCTTCTTCCTGCTCTTTCTGGTTAACTCTTTCTAGCCTGGGATGTGCAGGGATGCCTCCTCTATTTTTGTATTCTAGCAATGGGCTCTCCGTTAGGAGACTCTAGGATTCTCTTAGTGTTGCGATGACCGTTGCTTCTCGCTTTTTTTCAAGTACTAAAGATGATCATCTCGTAAACTTTGCCCCTGCGGTTGTAGAGGTAACACACAAGCCTTACTGCCCTCATTAGAAGGAGCAGAAAACTTGTTTCTCTGGTCCCTGGAGGAGAAAGGGTTAAGCAATTAAACAATTCTTTGTTCTAGTTCTTTCTTGGTGTCATTTTGTTTGGGGGAATTGTCCTGGCTTTGTTCTACCTTTCTCCTCTGTGGAGGTGGGCGGAGGGTGGCCTGGTTGGGCTGGATGTTGTCTGTTCAACAGTGCTGCTTCCTGGAGAACGGAGGTCCCAGTAAACCTGAGTGGGAAGGGGACTGGGCAGCCGGGAACGCGGCTCTAAGCTGTGGTGGCCACTGGGTTAGGGCTGATGGTGGTTCCTCCAGGCATGGGAGCTCGGATCTGTCGGTGGAGCAGCGTCCACCTCCGGCTTGGTTTAGAGCTAAAGCTGCAGACGTTGGGGTGGGGATGAGAACAGCTGCCTGGGGCTCGCTGGGGAAGGGAGAAGCACGGAAAGAAAGATGAATGGTGCTGTAATGGAGTTAGTTTCTCTGAATGGTGTTTTGTCAGGGTGGGGGAGAAAACTGATAAAATCCTCTTTAAGTCCCTGCTGAATCCAAGAGTTACAGTTTAGCGAGGGGATGGCGGCAGAAAGCTGAGTAGGGAAAATGAGCCCATCCTTCCCTTTTAGCTCTTCCTAAATAGCCTCTTGCCCTGAGAAGCAGAGCCCTGGTGGCTTTGGCTGTGGGGCAGACCCAAGGTCACCTGCCTGAGTCACCATGTTACTGGCTCATCTTCAGAGATGTTTCTGCTGTCGGAAACAGGGCACTTATTGCCTTAAAGTGTCTCGCACTCAGCGCGGTGTGTAGGACATCAACGTTCAGACCCAGAGACGAGCCCTTGCTAAAGGATATTGCGAACTCGCTTTCTCCTCTGGGCTCCTGCTGCAAAACCTCCCAAATACTTTCCTGCCCTCCAAGCTGCAGAATGTCAGGCCTTAAAAGTTAGAAAACCAGTCTGCAATTTTCAGAATCCGTTTGAACTCGTCTCTTAAAAAATTCCCGTCGGACACCTTTCAGCTGAAGGCCTTTTGAGGCCTCTTCATTTTGAATCCTGTCTGATAGAAATTACTGCTTTAAAACACAGCTCTGCTCCAACAAAGCAATGTGCATCCACAGCTGGAATTGGTAATCAACTAATTAGGTCAGATCTTGAACTTGAATGGTTGGACAAAGAGGAAGCGTGGAAAGGGAAGCCGAGGGATTGAATTGTGGGTGGAAATGGCTGGAAGGACCCAGAAAATGAGTTTTATTTGTAATTTGGGTAAGGGAATTGGGTTGAGGAGGGAGAGGAGCGATGTGCTCTGGGCTGCGGGGAGAGGAACGGTCGCAGCCCTACTCATGAGTTCACTTTTCTCTGATGTCGCCGTTCGCAGTGCCAGGAACAAGTCTGCAAAGGGCTCAAGATGGCTCCTGTCTCTGAGCAAAACGGGAGCAGGATGTCAGAAAACCGCCCGCTGTTGCTGCAGCGAGGAATTCGGTCCTCTGCGTGTTGTGCTCCTCGTAGCTTGTTCAGGCCTTGCTGCTGCAGGAGGTGAGACTGATCGGGAAGCCCTCCGGGGCTGGGGAGGAGGCGAGGTGGGCCTTTTTGGGGATTTTGTAGCTGAGAAATCATCCTGACCTGCACTTGGCTCTTTGAGCTCTTCCACCTTGTGCCCCGCTTCCCCGAGAAACCGGTGGCTTTCCCTTTAAAGATAAAAGTTGCCCTGTGGATTGACTCTGTCAATTGGAGGGGGAGAGAGAAGGAAATGTGGCTTTCAAGTGACAGGGAAGCAGAAAAGACCTGAAGGTTAAAGCTGAGGGGTGAGATGGCTTAGGGGCACGCTTTATGGGGTGGGTGGCTGAGCCTGCGTATGATCTTGCGCTCGTGAGTAGCACCATCATCAGTACAGATGCGAGTGACGTTTCTGGTTCACGCGGAGCGATTAGAGGCTGTCAGATTGCAGCAGGCACAGACCACAGGAAAGGAACAACAAAAACGCAAAGCAACCCACCCCAGCATCACCTCCAGGGCGGGGGAAGGACGCCTTGGTGTCCTCCATCAGCCTGTGCCTCGGTGACATTTTAAATAGACTCCTGCACGCGGTGTTGCCTGCTGCTGCCTCGGTTGTCAATGTCAGAAGGGGGAGGGGATCTCTTCCTTGTTGAGTGGTTTGGTTCTGGCAGTCCCTGTAATGTTTGAGCTGTCACAACAGGGAAGGTTCCCAAGGAAGCCGCTTACTGAACAAGAGCTGGCTGGGTGCCTGCTTCTTTCAGACTCAGAGATGAGCCGGGGTAGAAAGGGGAGGTAACCGAATCCCTTCCGGGCTGAGCTCCAGCTATAGCCATGGTGGCGTACGCTTGGACAAACCCAAACCAGTGCGTGGTCTGGGCCGCTTCTTCCCGGAGCGGACAGGCTCGGACAGGCTCCCCTCTGGGAAGGGCTTTGCGTCTCCAGGGTGTGAGTGATGTACCGGCACCTGCAGCGAGTAGGCAAAGATCGTTGTCCTGAGGATGATTTGGGCCGATGGGAGGTAGAGCTGTTTCCTTGCTGACAACGGGAGAGAGGAGCCATGGGTGGCAAGGCACCGGCAGAAGTGGGAGTGAAACCTTTTGTTTCTTGTCAAATGAGAGCTCGCAAAAACAATGATGGCAGTATTCCTGCTCTGTACATCGATCCAGTATTGTAGTCAGGCAAGATAGCTGCAATAAAAAGCCCGTCCTTTAATTTTATGCATGGAGAACTTCTTACCTGCTCTCCCCCCCTCCCCGGCCCTGGTTCCACCCCCCAACCCCCCCCGCAGTTTCTTTTCCAACTGCAGCTATTTTTCCCTGCTGACTTCAGGTGTTTTGTATTCTGCTTAGATCAATAGCAGTAGAACAGCAGCCGCTTTCCAGTTGTCACTAGGAAGACCCTGCTGTCAGCTACAGCTCACCCGTTTTCTGCCAGTGCGGTACCGGGGATGAAGAGCCCTTCTGCTTGCCTGACAAACACAAAGGAAAGCTGTGCGGTACAGGAGTGCTCTATTGATTTTTATTTTTTTTTTTAATTTTTTTTTTTTTTTTTTAAATCCAGCCTGTGGAAAACAGTGTTCTTCCCCTGTTCCAGAAGCTGGGTTTGCCTTTCTGCACTGGGTTTAAGAAGGAATAAACTGGGCTGTCTAAAATGCCTCCTGCCCAGGCGGGGAGGGGAGGGTGTGTGGTGGCACTGCAGGGAGATGCGTCCTGCTGAGGCTGTCGGCGTCATCCTTGCTGCGTGGCTTTGCCAAGGGAGCTGGTCCCTGGTGATATGCTGCTTAGCAGCCTCCGAGTCACAAGCAGGAAGAGCAAATCCATTGCCTAATCCAACAAACGCGCCAGGACCACATTAGCTGATGTGAACATTGGCCCCTATTCATAGATTTTTTAACAATCTCTGATATTTATGTTAGCCTGGAGCAAATCAATGCAAGTATTTTTCTTCATCGAACAAAAAGTGTTCGCTGAAACACACACAACCTTTGTGCGCATCTTCCTTCCGAAGTGCCAAAATAGGAAGCGTCTGTTAGAAACCAAAGCACCAGGCATAGGCTTTGCTCTCAAGGGTGTCTGTATTTCCTCGGCTTTCTCTTTTCTGGAACCGGACTGTTTTGTGAAATCCCTCACCGTGGGATCCCGAGGAGCACGGTCTCAGGCTCTTGATCAGCTCCGCCGCAGTGACAGGTCATGCTGAGACGATGCCCACGCTACAGCTGGAGGTGAGCTGCTGGGTGGAAGGCTCTGCTTCCATCCAGATGCCTCCGAAGCAGCCCTCCCTCTCGGAGGGGCTGCCCTAAAACATGCTCTAGACTAGGAAATAAGGTGGGATAGTAGATGATATCTTGAGGGCGAGGAAATGTAGTCTGCAGTGCATTAATAAGCTAGTTGAGTTGAAGCCTGAGTACTCATATGATGAGTTAGCACGTATCGAGGGCAGGTAGGCCACCTCTAAACTAGACTGTTAGCCAATGCTTTCTACTGCCGTAGCGGCAACTCCAAACTGGTGTCCCCTCTGATGTGCCTCTGCTGTGGGCAGAGGTTACCCGTCTCCTGGGCTTTCAAGCTGGAAGCTTCACTCGTCTAAAATTCAGCAAGTGTGTAAGTGCCGTTCTGTCCCCAGAACGGGGAGTACGTTTGATAAGTGTGGAAGGCCGGACTTAGCTTAATTATTGAGCAAAGTCAGGCAATGGAAAGCAGAACGCATAAAGTAGAGGTAAGAAGGGTCTTTGATGAAGGAGAGAAATTTCAGTAAAAAGTGAGGCCGTTATGTGGAAGCTGTAAGTGATGCGATGTTGGGAATGTGGCTCTGGCAATTAACAGGGTTTGCTAATAACAAAAGCCAGCACCTGCTTGCTCTGCCTTGCCTCTGCTGGAGCTACGAGGGAGGAGGAACCCAACCACATGCAGGAAGGGGCCAAGACTGTTTAATTAGCAAAACCCCTTGGCATTGTGCTGTGTGACACCGCAAACTGTGCTGGAGAACTCTGCTCACTCCGGGCCTTGAAGGGAAATGCAGCTCCAGGTCTCTGGGAGGAGGAAACGAGCGGCTTCCAAGGAAAGCAGGGAAGGATGTGAAGAGGAGAGTGGGGTCTGGATGCTCGGCTGGGCAGAACGTACCCGTCCTGGGTCTCCTGGGCTGGGGTAAGCGATGTCCTCCCTCTTCTTCCCTCTAGTTCAGCGAGTTGTCACTCTGTACTTTGCCAAGTGTGTTGCGGTGGGTGGAAGTCTGGAATAAACATCTTTCTTCTTCAGCTTTCTCGTGTAGTTTGAATTAAACTTCCTAATAAAGCAATTGTTATTTTTCTAATCCGATTCTCTATTTGTAAATGCTGTTCCTCCCCTCACAGTTCCTTTACCGCCTGCTCTTTTGCAGGAGGCTTCCTGTGTGATAAATATTTCTGCTTTTACACTTTTCTGAGGGCATGGGGGGTGGGGTGGGGGTGCTGTTCTACCTGGCAGCTGCTGGGGATGACTCTTGCAGGGATGAAGATGGGACGGGGATGACGGGGAGAAGTTTTACTGCCCAGGTTGGTGTGGGCGGAGCTGCACAAGGTAGGTGTGTGTGTAAGGGGGAAGGTACCTTCCTAGAGGAGCTTTACCAGAGGAGTTCCATGGTGGGTGAGGCCTGCGACCCTTCCTGCCCGGCTCCCGGGGCCCTTCCACCCTTTGCCCCCGAGGTTTTTCCAGCCCGGCCCCCGGGGCCTTTCCTGCCTGGGGCCCTTCCAGCCCGGTCCCCGAGGTCCTTACCGCCTGGGAGCCCTTCCCTCCCGTGCCCCTTCCAGCCCGCTCCCCATAGCGGGCAGGGCCCGTCGGAGGAGGCGCAGGGCCCGGGCCCAGGCTGCGGGGAACCCTCCGGCTCCCGCTTCCTGGTTACCGGCCGTACCCGGAAGCGAAGCGCGGTCTCCAGGAAGTGACGCAAAGGCGTCGGGCACGGCTTGTGTGTGGAAGCCGGGAGGGTGGGGGGGGGCGGGCCCCGGTGATGGCGGAAGCAGAGGCCAAGATGAAGCAGTTCAATGGCGGCGGGGCCGGGCTGGACGCCGAGCGCGGCCGCTTCCCCTACTGCGTGGTGTGGACCCCCATCCCCGTCCTGACGTGAGTGCAGGCCCCGGCGCTCCCGGCCGGCCCTTGCTCGGCGAGGCCTGGGCCTGCGCCTCCATACCGGGGGAAGGCCCAGGGCCGGGGCACCCCCACGGCCTCTCTCGGGGTGTTCGTCCTGCTGCGGAGCTGGCGGGAGCCCGGCTCTGGGGCTGGCAGACCGCGGTAACCGGCTCCCTGCCCTGCCCCGGGGCAGGTGGGGTGCAAGGGCCGCCTCGGGATGCTCGGCCTGCTTCGGGGTGACCGGGTGCCAGGCCGCTTCGGAGGCCATGGAGGACTCAGTCCTTGGGATAAGGCTCTCCTCTCCCCGCAGGGAGGGCGTGTGTGGGGAAAGCTTCGGAACGAGCGGGCTTGTCTCAGCAGGAGCGGGAGTGGAGGGGATCCAAGGAAACGTGGGAAGTCTTTAATGGTTTTGCCGCCAAGGTTTGGCCACGGGGAGCTTGGGCCACCTTATGCCTCGAGGAGAGCCTCGGTGCTTGGCTTTTAATAAATTAGAAGTTGATTTGCTTTCCCAGTCTTGTCGGCCAAGTGTAAGCAGGCTCCAGGGAGAACTTCTGAGTTTTTTGTTGGTCGTGGGAAAATGAAAAGCTGTAAAATGTGGCTTTTGGGGTAGTCTGGGAACTCAAAGGCTTATTTTTATCCCTTCCTCTTCCCCTCCCGTTCAAATCAGGTGATAATGTTTACTGAGCCAGAGCTGAGAGTCAGGTAGAAGATGTGGGCTGGTCTGTGCCAGGATTGGGAATGGCAGCGCAACTCTCCTCGGCGAGGAGAAGCCAGAACTTTCTTGTTGCTGTCTCGCATACAGCTACAAACCACCATTGGGTTTTACTTCTTCTCTTTTTTGCTTAGAGTTTCCACCTTAGTCTTTTTCTGGAGGATTTTCCAAGGCTTTTAACCTTCTTATGTCCCGCTAGGACTGATGAAGAGAGCTGTTTTGCTGCCAAAGTCACTGGGCATCCGTATTTGTTTGTGGGTTCATTCCTCGATGAGCAGTGACATTGCCCCGTTGATTTTGTTTTGTAGCAGAAACTTTGGTGGTGTTATTTGGCAAAATGTCTCGTTAGCTTGCATAATATCTCCATTTTCTCCCTCTGACGTTTCCTGTCATCCTTGGATTTGGAGACTTGAAAGCTAGTCAGTGCTGAGAGGAGAATTAAAGAAAGGAAGAAGTGCCTATACCTTTGAAGGTGGCAACGCTGTGACAGCGTTATATTCAGCTGTACCTTCTGGCTGATAAAACATTGCACAGATAGCGAAAGCGTCTGGCTGCTTTGCGTCGCACCAGATAGGGACGTGCAGGGGGTAAGTGATGCAGGCGCAGAACATCAAACTTTGCAGAGCCCTTCCTCTGCGTCGTAGGGTTGTGTTACCAACAGGAGCTATATGTTATTTATAACCTCAGCTGCGCTTATCGGCGCGTATGGATTGTCTTTCCTCGTAGCATCCAACCGCCTCATTCCCTTTATATTTTTGATAGTTTTAGGATCTCTAATTGAGCAGTGGCTTGTGAATCTGTTTCTGTTTGGCGTTGCTGTAAACTCTTCTGAAATATTAGTTGCTGCGCGCAGTTCCTCAGGGAGAGAGGGGTGAGAAATCGGAGAGAGGTCAGCAAACTTGAGAATGGCGGAGGATGTGGGAGAGAGCTGTAACTTGGCCTGAAGTATTTACTTCTAAGTGATGATGATGGAAGGAGGTTGGGATATAGATCTGCTCCCTGGGGCTGTAAACATCCAGTGGGGAGGAGAGGGTCTTTGAAGCATTGGGACCGATTAGGGAAGGGAATATTCTTCCTGGAGCCAGGAGCCCCGTTTTCTGTCTGGGGTGCTTAAATCTAGTTTGCTGTGGAAAGTTGCAGCGTGGACGGGAAGATGGGTAGGGTGACCTTATTTTCAGTTGTTGAGGTAGAAAGTACAATTAAATCTCAAGGCGGTTTCTCCTGGATTTGACCTTTTTACTTGGGTACGCAAATGGGTTTGTTCTAGGAGACTGGGGCTCGCTGTACCCTGGCCAGGGCCGCATGTAGTGCCGGCCTTCGGAGTCTTGCGCTCTCCGTAACTGCAGCCTCTCACGCTAAAATCCCCCATCTTGGATGCCTCACAGATGAGCTGACTCTAGAGGTGCTTGTCGACACAGCTTTGGGTATTCCCTGCCTGTTTTTCTTTTGCTTGTACCTCTTTTGTGTCTTTACCGCTCTTTGCCTGGCTTTGGCTCACCTGCTTTCGCCTCTCAGCTGCGTATCACACGTTAACTGTGCCTGTCTGTCCCATGCTATGCAGTAGGTTGCACGGCCGCTCCAGCAGTCTCCTGGCAGCATGTTGCACGCACTCGGTGTGATCGGGGGGCAAATATCTGACGGTTCGCTTGTTGCCTCGGTAGATGGCTCTTCCCCATTATTGGCCACATGGGAATCTGCACGTCGACTGGAGTCATTCGGGACTTCGCGGGGCCGTACTTTGTCTCAGTAAGTAGATGATGGATCCAGGATCCAGATCCAGAATCTGTGCTTGGTCTGCTTCTCACCTTCATTGGTGACTTTGAAGCCAACTGTCTTTTGCAGCTCAAAATTCTGCAAAATAATGGCTTTAGATGTTTCTGAAGCTCACGAATCTTTGCTGTTACTCTGTGGGCTGCTGTCCAGCGGAGGTCATTTGGGAGATATGGTAAATAGTGGCTAGTTTGGCGAGCAGAAGGGGAAAAAAAGTATAGTTTAGGCTCTGAATTGGGAATTTTGGACCTAAATTCTCTTGATTCTGAGTAACAGAAGCTGCCTTCCAGCTTCCTCAGCATACCTGTTACGATCATGCTGCTTAGCATCAGGTATGTGCCAGTCTTCTAAACTGCTTTATAGTCCGGTGGATTTCTAAAGTAAGGGAGTTTTAATTTGGGATAATTACTACTCTTAATAGATTGGGACATTTACAACTTTGAATTAACAAAGTATAAACAGTGGGGGGAAAAAAACAAACGCAAAAACCAGGGAACGAGGTACATATACCGTGGATGTCACCACGTATAGAGTATGAATATACTCATGCCCAGAACAGGAGTATGAAAACAATTGGAATCTAAATCCGGACACACAAATAAGATTGGTGTCTTGAGACTGCTGAGGCAGTGTGACAGTTTTATCACTAAGCGATCGCGGGCTGTGAGGCCTTCCAGCAAGAAGCATGTCATGAATATTGCGCGGGGTTATCCTCTTGAGACGTTTTTCCTTTTTTGTAGGAAGACAACATGGCATTTGGGAAGCCAGTGAAGTAAGTGCTCTTGTTAGTTTTTATTAAACTAACCAACTGACCTGCAGATGTCCTTTAATTCATGGAGACAGATGTGCTATAATATTGCTTTTCTTGTTGTTCGGAAGCCCTAATTCAAGTGGATGGCTACTGTGTCTCTGCTTTTCAAGAAACCACGTTAAATTAAATCTTTTTAGAAGCGTGACAGCAATGTAATGGTATTAATAACTGGAGCTCTATGGAGCCTTTATTTAAAAAAAAAAAGGAAAACAAAAGGCTAAAACGTTTTAAGATAATGTTAACAACAAGTGCTCCAAATAAATACTGTCTGTGCTGTACTAATGAACTGTCATCACTCACATCCTGTTAATGATTTTCTGGGGGGAGGAGGAGAGGTGCCTGGGTTTTGTGTATCTGTCACATCAGGTTTACGTTTTGAATGGCCTGAAGGTTTCACATCACGGGACACGAAAGCAGTTCAGAATTTTGTCTGTGCCCCTGAGCTCTGCGGTTTCTCTCTGGGGCGCTCTGGGGCTGAGGGTGCTCAGCGGTAGTTTCTGCTGCCGTCTGCACCGTACGCTTGTTGTGAAGAGCTCGGCTCTGTGGAATCCAGAGGTAGTGGCTTTCTCCAAGTCTTTTAAGCAGCTTCCAGCTGGGAAGAGCAAGAAGTTGTAAAGATGCAGCAGTAATGCAAAAGGATCTGTTTTCATCCTTCTAGGTACTGGAAATTGGATCCCAGCAAAGTATACTCCACCAGTCCCAACGCTTGGGACACGGCCGTACACGATGCCTCGGAGGAGTACAAGCACCGCATGGTACGGCTCCGATGCTGGTGTCCTGTCTGTGTGTGGAGGAACGTCCCCCCAGGGTCTGGGTCCTTGCTGGGTCTGCACCAGCACAAGGTGCAGAACTGGGGAGCCTCCAGGACAAGATTTCTAATCCCTTGCCGCTTTTTCTGTTCCAGCACAACCTTTGCTGTGATAACTGCCATTCTCATGTGGCTCTGGCCTTAAACCTGATGAGATACGATAACAGCACCTCCTGGAACATGGTGAAACTCTGCTTCTTCTCACTCCTGTATGGGAAATATGTAAGGTGAGCTGAGGAGCAGTCTAGATTCAGCAGGCAAAAGGGCTCTGTCTGTTTCTTTTGTTCTTCTGCACCCTCCAAAGCTTCAAACTGTCCCATGGAGAAGGGAGAAACATCTCTCCCCCCACAACATGTGGGTGTTTGGTGCTGGTAGGTGGTACTGGCACTGCGCGCTGCCTCTTAGGAAAAGAACCAAGGGTGATTTCTGGGTTGCACTGGACGCTGCTCCTGAAATACCGTATCTGGCAGCTAATTTAGGGTGCCTGGAATTTGGGAAATGCTAGCTAAAGCAAATCTCGCTCTCTCTTGTCTTTTGGCTGGGTTAGGTCAGAACATAAGGTCACAGAATGGCTTGTCTCCAAGGATTGCTGGTTTCTGTTCCCTCTCTTGAATCTTGTTTACATAAAAACTAGTCAGATTTCCAGCTGGCCTGGAGCTTCCAACTTGAGTGGAGAGGGGAAACCCCAAGTTTTCCGTACTAGAAAGGGCACTTAATCTCCATTTCAGCTCCTTGTGCCTGAAGAGGAGATTCTGCGATGACTGCCTTGCGCAAAGCTTTTGAGTTGCTCCGCTTCTGTTGGGTCTTCCCTGTTGCGGAAGAGCTTCTCTACCAGCTTTCAGGCAAGCGTGGGCCCTGCTGTCTCAGTTAAATCCACCAGCAGTCTGAATAACGAGGCCTGCAGTAACAGGATTTCATTTTTTGTGGTCTCCTGTCACCCCTCCTGTCTGTGCAGGTATGAAACGTGCTCGTCTTCAACCTGAATTTAAGCTGGGAGGAGAGTCTGGCCCTATTGTCGATGATACAGTTATTTGTGGACCTGATTTAGTCTAAATTTTTAATGCAGACTGAATCTCTAGGATGTGATGTGTGGCAGCACCAGCAATGGATAAGGAAGTCAGAAGGGCATCTGTCTCCCTCTGATTTCTCCAGTTATTCTCGCATCGTTCTCTCCCTCTTGTCTTTCTCTGCTGGTTTCTTAGATTTAAACCCTCGTCCTTTTTTCCATCTTGCAGCATAGGGGGATTTGTGAAGACCTGGCTTCCCTTTATCCTCTTCTTGGGGGTGATCGTGACCATTGTTCTGACGCTTCATTTGCGGTGATGGCAGCTGTGAACTCCCCGTTCCATGGGCACACGAAGGAAGAAACTGTGACTGATCCATCGAGACGGAGGCGTGGGACTCTGGGAGGCATTTTCTGGGGAAGGTGGCAACTCCGCTCCATTGTAACAGCTCATCTTTGTTTCCTGGAACTGGCTTCTTTTCCTTCTGTTTTTGTTCTGTCGATGGTGTCTCCCAGTGTCAGGGCTCCGGAAGCCTCCTGCTCTCTCCCTGAATGTGCTCCCTTTCTGCAATTGGGTAGGTAGAAACGCAATCAGGAAAGGAGAGGTGTGGGCACCTTCGCTTTCGTTGCGAAGTAAAGCCGCAAGGCAAACCCTGCCCGCTGGTTCAGGAGCACAAGCAGATACACCTTGTAAGGTTCTCTCTGATCACCCGGTTTCTTCCTCTTGGCAGACTTCATCAGGTGCTTCCTCAGATTTCCTGAGCCTGCAGGAAGGAGTTGTTGTTTCCCTGTTGCACGACTCTCCTGTAGCACGGGTTTCAAAGCGGAGGTGCGGGGTTCCTCGTGGGGATGCGGAGTGCCGCAGCACTCACCGATGGTTCCCCCCCAGTAGTGACAGAAAGGTGTTGACGGCAGGACACTCCTCTGAGGAGACACGCAGAGGAACGCTCTGTAGCAGGGCAAATTCATCTGGTCCTGCTGGTGAGCCCAGAAAGGCAGGAAAGTTGATCGACTGGCTTGGGTACGGCTCTTCAATAGCCTCTTGCAGAGTTGGGAGTCTGCTGCTCAGTCCCTTTTAGCTTGTGCCAGAAAAAATACAGCTTCCCTGCTCCTGCCTGTGCTCTGAATATCTAAAATTGTCGTCACACATCTCACAAGCCACTTACTTTCCTTTGATCCCCAGTACGTTGTGTGTCGTGGCATATCTGAGCCTGCGGAGGTGGCAGCAGCGGCAGGTGCAGGTTTCTGGGGCAGAAAGCTTAGCGTAGAGTTGTGAAAACATCCGTGAGAGCAGCACCTGAGACCTGAGCTTAGTGGGGCCATCAGAGATTAAAAGAAAAAGTGATGGGGCTGGAGAGCATCCATATTCTGGTTGGGCTTTGCAGCAGCAAACTGGGGCACTGGTTTTCTTGCGGCTGCTTCCAGGATGGTGGAGGAGAAGGTCTGTTTACTTCTTTGGCGTGCTTTGAAGAGCACACCTGGGGTAAAAGTGCTTTGCAGGACTGGCTTTGATGTGAGAAATGCCGGTCTGGCAGCATCGGGGGGCTGGTGGGCCCTTTTGAGCCCCGGATCGGGCAGGAGGGGTAGCAGGGGGGGTAGGTTGTTCTTGAGCGCTAGGCAGGAAGTGAATTTGGATGTGACCCAGAGCCTCTTCCAGGACGAGAAGTCCCGGTCTGTGTCTGCTGAGGCTCTGGCCTGCAGATGCTGCTTTCTGTGGGGCTCTGAGCCAGGTGGCTTTTTAAAAAAAAAACTTGTGGCTGAAGGGTTATGTGCAGTTGAGCAGATCCCCCCTGACTGCAGGGGAAGGAGAATAGCTTTTCCACTCACGCTTTGAAAGGCCAGCTCTTCACTTCCGTATGGATTTCCACCTCAAGGAGTGTTCGTGGCTAGCAAGAAAGCTCTTCTCCACTACCTGCCATCCCTGCGGCTTCCTCTGGCTGGGAAGCCCCTTCAGCGTCACTGCTGGCTCTCAGATGTGTCCCTGTGTGCCTTCCCGTCCGCTTCCATCTCTCCAACTCCTCTAGCCATATGGGAGGCTTGGGGGCTCCTCTTGGGCCTCTTGATTTCTGCATTTCCTCTTTTTCCTCAGTCACTTTTAAATAGCCCCTTAAAGCTCTCCCTTCTCCCTAGCATCCCATTGTCTCTCTGTCCCCTGGTGCTGGCCGTTCTGGGGTGGGTGGAGGTGTGCAGACCTCGGCGCCCTTCCCCGTCTGCCTGGAACTGAAATAGTCGTTGGTGTCTGCTCTGTACAGTCGTTTCAAGCCTGCGTGGAGAGCGGGCTGGAGGGTGCCGGGCCTGGGGCTGGTTAGAAAGCCAAGATCTTGATCAAAGAGAACCTTACGATGAAAGGACGGTGTCTTACCGAGCTACCCTGTGTTGCTGTGCTCTCCACCCGCCGCGCCTGCCGGCTAATGCGCCCCAGGAGCAGCCAGTTGAACAGGAGAGATTAGTCCTTTGCCTCTGTTTTTAATTTGAGTGTGATTTCGCAGAGTGACTAGCCAAGGATGCGCTCGGAGTCCCTGGCCCCAGGGCCGAAGCCAACCTGTCTTACGCAGTAGCAATAATCTAGAGACTCTTAGGCCTGTCTCACACGTTGATTCAGTGTGTTATCAATAAGCTATACAAGCGTTGCCAAAGCTGAGACTTTGAGTTGTCAGGGGAGGCCGGGAGCGGAGCTGCTGGCCACAGTTCCCGCTCCTGGGACTCCTGAAAACGTGTCGAGTGCCATTCCCCACCGTGAAAATCCTTGGTGTTTGCTCCTGATGCTTTTTACCCGGTCTGGGTTTGAAATGGAGACCTGTCGCGAGCAGCAAATGGGCCTTGTGCTCCGTTGGCGTGCTGGCTGCCGGGGAAGGGCGGCAGCGCTTCGCCCAAGTCCTGGTTGAACGGCCCACCTGCTTCCACCGGCAGCGATGGAGGATGGCTCCGGGCGTCTGAAGGAAACGCAGCTAATGGGAGAGCCAGGCCCAAAGCTGAGGTACCGCGGAGCCAGCCCGTGCATCCGTGCCGGACACGCAAAGCCGTGCTCGCGCAGTGAAGGATGGTGCCCGCGGAGGTCGGATGCTGGGAGAGGCGGGTGGGCTGCTTGGATTTATGGTCTTCCTACGCTGCGGTAGTGTCAGCCCAGCGCTGCGGGAGTGCGGAGGGACCCCGGTGCGGCTTGCCAGCGGCGCTGCAGCCACCGGCGGCGGTCGTGTGGGGAGTGGGCTGCTTCCTCTTGGCGTGGGAGGTGGCAGAAAGGGAGGAGGGGGGGGATTAAGGAATGTCCTCTCCTTGCAGCTTCCTTCATCTCACCGCCGGCTTCTTCGCAGTGCCCCTTTTGACTAGCCACATTAAAGCCTGACTGTGTCCTTCACCTTCCAGATGCCAGTGTTATGCTCCGCTCCTTTCCCCTTTGCACGTGCTTGTGCTGCAGAGCTCCGTGGCTTTGCCGTTGCTCTCCGGCGAGGGCGAGCCCTCCGTACCCTCATCCTTTGTTCTCTTGATCTCTGTGGGGCGCTGGATTACTCTGTAAATATTTAAACTCTTGCTTCTGTGGTTTCAGAATCCTGACGGTAGGGGAAATAAACTTATTTCTCTGGATGTCTCCAAGTGCCACATCTCTTATTGTCGAGAGGCTTTCCTCCTTCCAGCTGGGAGCGGGGTTGGTGTTTCCCACTGCCCCACTGAGCTCTGGCCCCTCTCCTGCCCCAAGGCAGCCCCCAGGAGCCGGACCCCGAATCTCCTACCCCTTTTCCTTGATGAACTTGCCCTTTGTTCTGCTCCAGGGCCAAACTCCCGGCCCTGTTTTCAGACCTGCCTGTTGGGAAGGGGGGGTTGGGGGGGGGGGGGGGCAGGGGGGCAAGAGGAACCCAGTTGCCGCAGCATGGGAAGAGTTTGCAGGATTTAATGCTGGGTCTTGAAGCTGGGGACCTGCTGAGGGTCTCTCTTGTGTTTGGGAGGAGGAGGGGCTCTGCTTTTGCTCTTTGCTGCTCTGCCTGGCCCTGGGCAGGGGGGTGCTGAGCCTTTTGGGGAGGGGGATGCTTTTTTAGAAGATAAACCCCCTCTTGCAGCCTGATCCCGGTGAGCCGTTCCCTTTCCATAGTCCTAAATCTCTGGCATCTCTCTCTTCTTGGAGGCTGGGCTCCTTTCCCCTGCCATCTTCCATTTCCCTGCAAGCTGTTGGGGAGGGAACGCGTGTGCCGGGGCCAGGGCTGCCAGGAGCAATGGAGGAGCGGGAAGCAGAGCGGGATGCAAAGAACCGGCCTCCTTTTTCCCCTCTCCCAGCAGGATACCACTGCCTGAACTGGGAGCGAGGGAAGCTGGGCCTCCGAGTGCCGTAGCGATTGCTAATGCGGCAGCCGATTTTCCGTTAACATCTGATATCCAGAGGCCAAAGCTGCGCGGTGGGGGGAAGTAGATCAGCCTTAAAATTAGGTTGTGTACGAGGCCGGGGGATTTAACGGCGCAGCCATCTTACAAAACGCCACCTGGATCCTCTCCTGCTCGGCCCCTCCATCCAAACCCCGCTGCGGCTGCGTTAACTCCAGGCCCTGCTTTGGCTCCCGGGCTGCCAAACGGCAGCGGGGGGGTGTGGGGGGGGGGCAGGCACAACGGCAGGCAGCCTCTGAGGGGTTTATCCCGCACACGGCTGTCGCTGGAGCATGAGGTGAGGATGCGAAACCTCCCCCCGGAAGGTGCTCTGCCCCGGCGTGCGTGGCTCCGTACTGCGGTCGCCGTCCTGCTGGCTCCCTGCTCACCTCCGCAGCGTGGCGGGATTTTTTCTAACCCCCTTCTGCTGCCCGGGGGAGAATCCAGCTGGAGGTGCGTGGGAGCCGAGCTGCACGGTTCGGGTCATGGTTTTGGGGGATTAGAGGGAAGCAGCCAGGCTGGATGTGCCAAGACAGTCACACTCGGGTGCCCCGGGGTGCTCACAGCTCTCTAGCGGCGGCAGGAGCCTGGTCCCTGCCAGCCTTCCTCCTCTCATTTCTCTCTTCTACCTCTCAGCGGGGCCAGCCCAGCCCCGGGAGGGACGGAGGCTGCTGAAAGCCTGGGAGGCTGCAAAACGGAGTGGCAGGATCCGTCCCGACCTGCCGAATGGCCTGAACCGAATTATCGGAGGGCCCTCGCTGCCTCCTGCCCCTCTGCCCTCGCCCGGGATGGCCGAGCGTGACCGACCCACCCTGGTAACCACGGTGTGGGGGCTTCATCAGCGCAGGGAGAGGGGCTGCGGGTCCCCGGCCTCCCCGCGGGGATGGGGGAGCAGACACCCCATCGCTAGCCGTGCCACCGCCGCGGGGCTGGCGTGGAGCCGCCTTTGAAGGGGGGGGGTCACTTTGCTGCAGCTGGCGGGAGCCGGAGCTGGGGGGGACCCATTTCTCATCCCCGTAGCGAGGGGGGGGCATCAAAGGGCTGCCTGGGGAGCAAAATCAAATTGCACTTAAGCTTTTGCACGGTGGAAGCTTTTGAAGACGCCGGTGGCGGCCGTGGCTGGGCTGCCTGTGGCCGTGGTGCCTCCGAGGCTGCAGCTCCCTCCTCATCCTCAGCCCCCATATCGTCCCCGGTCTTTAAGGGGGTGCAAGACCCACCACTGCGGCTTTTGATACCCGCGTCTTCCCGGACAAGCCTTGCGTGTTACCCCCAGCCAGAGCCGAAGGTGGAAACGCCACGAGGTCCCTGCTGGATTGTGGGGATTAAAAATTAAGAGGGGGCTGCAAGCAAGCAGCCTCCCCGCCCGCACGAACTGGGGTTCCTCCCGGTGGGAGCTGGGATCCGTCCCAGTGGGATCTGGGGTCCGTCCCAGTTGGATCTGGGGTCCGTCCCAGTGGGAGCTGGGGTCCAACCCAGTGGGAATGGGGATCCATCCCAGTGGGATCTGGGATCCGTCCCAGTGGGAGCTGGGGTCCAACCCAGTGGAAATGGGGATCCATCCCAGTGGGATCTGGGATCCGTCCCAGTGGGAGCTGGGGTCCAACCCAGTGGGAATGGGGATCCATCCCAGTGGGATCTGGGATCCGTCCCAGTGGGAATGGGGATCCATCCCAGTGGGATCTGTGATACATCCCAGTGGGAGCTGGGGTCTGTCCCCACGTTGCTCAGGGAGCGCTGGAGCAGCACATCAGAGGCAGCGGGAGGGCAGGGGGGAGCCGCGTCCCTGGGAGGGTGACAGGAGCCGATGGCCCCATTGCTGGGGGGGGGCGGGGGGACGTGGCAGTGTAAAAGGGATGGCAGAAAGCGAAAAGGGCGTTTGGGGCTGGGGGAGGCTGCTGAGCGGGTGTGACCCCCCCCCAGGTCTGCAGAGGTGTTTGTGTCCTGCATCTCCTACATCCGCTGCCCACGTGGGCTCCATGTGTCGGGACAAACCCTGCCGTCCCCTCCAGTGTCCCCCGGGGAGGGACCCCCATCCCTCCCGGCCTTCTCCCCACCACCGTGTGGGGTCAGCACCTCCGGGTTGGGGGGATGTGGGTTGGGGACGCTCCAGGGCCCCCATCCCTCCGGAGATGCTCTCGGCGGCTGGTGGCCGTGGAGCTCAGCTCCCTCAGGAGCCTTCAAAGCCTCCGTTTCCCTCGATGCCCCCCCAGCCTCCCGGGTGCTCTCGGCCGGTGTCGCACAGGGGCTGCCCGCCCCCCCCCCGAGCCAGGCTGCTGATCCCCCAGCTGCAAACCCACCGCCGGGCGAGACGCTGCCGATGCTCCGGCGCGTGCTCCCTGCCTCAGTTTCCCCCCCCCACAGAAGAGCCGGGCTTGCCCGTGCCTCGCCGCCCCGAAGAACGAGTCCCGGGGGGCGGGGGGGGGGACGAGGGCTGGGGAGCAGGACGGGACTTGCTCCTCGCCCCCGCTGCCCGAACACCCAGCCCAGAAATGAGGCAGAACCTGTTCTGCGCACCCCTGGGGGTGCTGCCAGCACCCGGCACCCAAGGGGCAGGAGGAGAGTTTGCTCCCTCGGATGCTGCTTCGGGATGTGGCCGGAGCCGGGCTACGCACCTATCCGGGGGCTCCCCAAGGAAAACCATCCCTGAGGGCTGGCCCGGCACCTGGCTCGCCTTGTGCTGGTGGCCAGGGTGTTCCTGGGTGTCACCGGGCTGACGCAGCCCCCGGCCGTGGCCACCCCGGGCGGAAGGAGGCACCGAGGGAGGCTCAGCTCCACCGGCACCGCAGCAGCTGAGACCCGGCAAACTCACTACCCCTCTGGGTCACTGGGGACAGAGTGGGGACACAGCGCGGGATGTGACCCACTGCTCCCCCACAGCTCGTGGTTGCCCCGAGCCACCTGCCCGTGGCCCCGAGGAGGGGCACTGCCCCACTGAGCAAGCCCATCACCGGGGTGTCGGGTACCGTCTGTCCGTCCATCCATCTGTCCATCCTGGAGATCCAGGAGCAGTGGATGGATCCTGCCACATCCTTTCCCATCCCAGGCTCAGCCAATAAACCTTTCTCTCCCTAGATGTTGCTGCTCCGGAATGCCCGGAAAGGGCTCAGTGCCCACCCCGGGTGACCCGGAGCTGAGCCACCAGCCCACGATCACCCCTCTGGGGCCACCACGGTCCCCGAGCCGCTGCCACCCTGCAGAGACCTGGCTGCACTCCCTGCATTTCCAGAGTGCCCATAGCAGGGACCTCGTCCGTCTGGGGCCTCTCCCCACCGGGGACGAGCAGCGGACGCCCCGCGAGGGGAGGAAGAGGAGGGCGGCCGATAGACCGCGCCGTCGCTGAAGTCTCATTTCCTTAGAAACCACGCTAAAAATAATCCCCTTTTCTTGCGGTCCTGTGCTCGGCGTGTGCTGCCGCTGCACCCCGCCGCGATTCCTCCCCCATAAAGCTGGCTGGGGGATGGCTGGAGCCTGGCAAGGAGCCTGACATCCCCCCCCCCTCCAGCCCCCAGCCAGCCGCCCTCCCCCTGTGATGGGGGGAAACTGAGGCACGGCCCCCTGCTGTGCCGGGGAAGGATGCTCTTGTCCTGGGTGCGGGATTTGCCACTGCCAGGCGTTGCTGGCCTGATCCTGCGTGGGGCTGAGCACCCACGTTTGTCCTGGGTGGGCGGGAGCCCCAGCCCTTTGGAGAAATATGGGATTGTGCCAGGCAGGATGGGAGCTGTGGGGCTGGGGATAACCCGTGGGGTGGGGGATGTGGGGGCTGGGAGCCATGGGGCTGGGATTACTCCATGGGGTGGGGGATGTGGGGCTGAGGCTGTCCTATGGGACGGGGGATATGGGGCTTGGGGTACCCATGGGCTGGGAGCCGTGGGGCTGGGAGCCATGGGGCTGGGGAATACTCCATGGGATGGGAGACCTTTAAAGCCCCAGGGACCCTGCATTGCCCCACTGGGGGCTTTCGGGGGGATGGGGGGGGGCTGCAGGGAGGGTAGATTTGCTCCCAGAGCTGCTCCGGACCGGGCACCCCGAGGTCGCATCCTGCCCCATGCGCCCCCCAGGACCCCCCCCCAGCTGCGGACGGGGGATGTGTGTGTGTGTGTCTCCCACCCCATCCCCGCACCCACACGCTCGACTTCCATCCTCCTCCAGCTTCGCGGGAGGCGGGGGGGGGCTGTCCCCTGACGCCTCCCAGTTCAGCCCAGTTCAACCCAGTTCAGTCCCGTCCGGCGGGCGCTGGTGGCTCCAGTCCCTGCTTTCGTGCCGCCGGGGCGAGGAGGCGCTTGCTCTCGCCTGCGGTTGACTCAGCTCTGGGCCACCAGCACCCTGACGAGGGTGGGGACCCGGGGAGGAGGCGCTGGGGGGGACACCCACCATCAGGAGGGTCCCCCGTGGGGTGCTGGGGGGGGTGGGGGACACACGAGCCACCGTGACCCTGGGCAGGTAAGGGCGGCCGTGGGGCTGACCCCACTGCTTGCCCCATGGTGGGGCTGCAGCAGCACCCTGGGGTTTGTGGGGGGGGGGGGGGGGTGTGTGTGTGTCTGGCTCCTCTCGCCCTGCTTGGGGGGGGGGGGGGGGGGGGGCTGCATTCCCCCCCCCTTTCCTTGCTCCCGAGGAGGGGTGGGATGGGGGCTCTGGGACCCGAATTTCTGCGGCGGCTTTAATCCTGCCCGCGCTGTGCTGGAGGCCAGGCCCCGGGGGGGGGCCGGGGAGGGGTGGGGGGTGTTGGAGGGGGTCTGAGACCACGGTAATGGGCTGCAGGGCCCCTGGTGCGGGGGCGAGGAGGTGGGAAGGTGATGGGGGGGGGTGTGTGTGCAGCTGTGGGGGGCAGTCGGGGCCTGCCAGTCCCCAGGGGGATGGGGGGGGGGGTGGTGGTGACAAGAGGGGCTGAGTATTTTGGGGGGGGGGGCGCATTTCACGCTATCGATGGCCCCCCCCTCCGTCGTGGGTTGCTTGCAAAGAAAAAAGGGGGATGTGCACACTCACCCCCCCCCCACCACCCCAAACTATGGCTTACTGGGGAGGTTTAACTGGTTTGACTGGTCTCTCGTGCAGGGTGGCGGGGGGGACAGGTGCCAGCACCCCTCTGCACGCCGGCGGGTGCGGGAGGTGGGTGCTTCTTTATTT